>NC_056750.1:406467814-406667814 GCF_019279795.1 Protopterus annectens | reverse complement strand
TTAGGCTTTGTCCACATGTGATGCTGTAAGAGGTGGATAGGTTTGGTCACAGCTGAGGAGCCTTACACACTCTGGGAAAGGACAGCTCACATATGGCAACCACTCAAACAGTTGTGTCTGTGCCACTGCTAAGCCAGTTAAAGGGATGTTGCCCATATCCATATGTTACCTGTGAATATGAATATATACATGTTTGTGTTGTAAATCTAGGATACCTATATAGAGCATGAGCATAGTAAAGCACTGTTGTAGATGTGTGTGTTAAACTGCAAGTGATATATTGAATTAATAACATTCAACTGTACAGTGTTCTTCTGGACAAAGTTCACAGTTTTACTAATTGTTGCAAATTGTTTCTGTAGGCTACACACTAAAGTGCGCTAGCCGATTTACAGCATTTATAGCATTTACTGTCTGTTTTTTTCCTTGTCTCTGTAATAAAACAAAAAAATCTCTTGTTTTCCCGCCTTACTGAACTAGAGTAGTCCAGTTTCAGAGTTGCTGATCCCTGGGCTTTGTTTTTAGTTCCTGTTACTGATCCATTGCCTTATTAGGAAGGAGGGAAGTTTCTTTGCTTACCAGTGGGAGTGGGAAGCACTGAGCGGCCTTTTTGTCTGATTTGGTGAAGTTTCAGCCAGAAACTAGTAGTCCATTGGTCGTTTTGGGCCAATTCCTAGCTCCCTTCAGCCCCCTGCTATAAAACACGCTAAACACGAGTAAGCGAGATTTAGCGCGGAGCTGCCAATGTTGCACACAAGAGCAGCGGCGGTTAAACAAGGTTAAACTATTCGGGCCATCTAAATTCCACTCTTCAAATTTTCCCTTAGAACTACCTTCCTTGAGCTGTACTGCTGATCTAACCAGCATATCCTATAACTGAAAAGTTCATCTCTACTTGATTCCCAAGTAGACTATTCTCTATCTGTAAAGCCTAGCACTTACTCCTACAGTACTTGCACCTTGATAAAGCACTCTTATTATAGATAGTACCCCACCAGCCTAAAACCCACTTCCCCCGGAGTCCTTTGAAAGTCTCTTTATCTACTACTTCTAGTATGTCGAGGGATCAGTTGCTAGTGTCCTCTCCAGCTCAACTGGTGAACCTGGGAATATTGAGGCAATGTTACAATTGCCTCATGTACACAGACAATCCTCTCCTTCTCCCATAAAACACAAATACATGTGAGAGATGCAACTATACGCCAAACTGGAGGCTGAGCTCTCTCAACATAGGACTGGCAAGACCAGACAGGAGGAGAAGGTAACCACACACAATACATACCCAGTCACACATGGTACCATCACAACTTCAAATCATACACATACTCACACAAAGACATACTGGAGGCTCTGATCAAAATTTACCAAAACAGCAGAGGCCACCAAAGCAGACACCCAAACAACTACCACCTCACGACCCAACACATGCAACACATAGACCACACAGTCAGAGTGTCAAACAGTCACAGCCCTTAAGGCCAAACAAAATGCCAGACACACTTGTCATTGGTGATTCCATAGTCAGACACACTGACGTCCCGCTCACCAGACTGAGTAAAGAGAAGGTCACAGTAAGCTGCCTGTCAGGCGCTAGAATCTGCCACATAATGCAAGCACTCAGGTCTCTCAACAGCAGGTACAAGTACGACTCAGTCATTGTCCACGCTGGTGTCAACGACCTGAGACGTACCTCCTTGGACTACATGAAAAGGGACATCGAGGAGCTCTCTGATTATGTAGCCCAGGCAGGTATGACCCTGACCTTGAGCAGTATCCTACCTTCACCTAGAATGATGCCACAATACAGTGATAAGATGATCAGCTTTAATAATTGGCTTAAATTCTGGTGTCATTCAAAGGGGATCCAATGTCTGTCTGCCTGGGATGACATGCTGGACAAGCCACGCTGCTTCGCAAGGGACGGCTTGCACCTGTCACCCTGGGCTTCGGATATTGGCAAAGGCTCTTGCCACCCCATAGTGCCTTTTTAGGCAAGGCTCAAATTCTAAACCTACCACCCTAGAACACCAAAAGGAAAAAACTAAGGGTAATGCTGCTCAATGCCAGAAGTCTCAATCTCAAGATGCACGCACTCGAGGCCCTTCTCAATATGGAGAACATCGATGTCTGTGCTGTGACAGAAACCTGGTTCAAGGCTCTTGAGAGCACCCCAGCACTAACAGGTTTCACCTCATATCATGCTCCAGCCCCAAAATCCGGACAACACCAAGAAAGGAGGGGAGGTGTCCATATTCATAAAGGACACCCACACCTCAAGGTTGGTGGCAACGCACGATGCATCGGAGACCATCCAGGTGCAATTAACCATAGGCAAGACTGCTCTGCAATTTGTAGCATGTTACAGGCCACCCTCTCAAACTCAGGAACCTCACATGGCCTTCCTGAAAACATTGGAGGATAAATGTATCTCCAAACACCATCATACTAGGTGACTTCAACTACCCTAATATAGACTGGGAACACTACTCAAGCCCGAACACTCTAACCCAAAGATTCCTGGAGTTCATAAACTCAAATGCCATGGAACAACTAGTCACCATCCCCACAAGAGGAGAAAACATACTTGATCTCATCATCACGAACATGGGATCAAAATGTTCAACACCGCAAGTATACCCCTCACTGGTGAGATCAGATCATAAACTAATCTCGCTGGAGGTCCTCATCCTGCCCCCACCTGAAACAGAAAAGACCACAGTGAAAAACTTCTCAAAAGCCGATTTCACACTTCTAAAAACTAGTGTGGTCTCCTTTAAGACCCCTGAGCCAGTGGTAAACATTACTCAAACCGCTGAATCACTTACAAATGCCTTCTACCAGCACCTACAGGACTGCATGGATCAGGCAATCCCAAACAAAACTAAGACTCTCTGTACCAAAGGCAAGCATCCAGTCTGGTGGACCCCAGCCATAAACAAGCTCTACAACAAAAGGAGGAAGCTACTACAAGATAGAGCAAAATCCTTGAAAGGTAAGACACCTTTGATCATTATAAGTACAAAACTAAGAGCTCTCATAAAATCATCCAAGGCAAATTTTGAGAGAAAAATCGCCAAGGACTCTAAAGACAATCATAAGGCCTTCTTTAGCTATGTTAGAAACCTAGGAGGAAACTCCCAGATATGCTCAGAATTAGTTCAAAATGATGTGAAAATTACTGAACCTACACACATTGCCAACATACTGGCTGACAGGTTCAGTGCAAACTTCTCCCCAAAGGAGAGATATCTATTCCAGAGGATTGTAGCCCCCAAACATCTCCAACACCCAGGTGAGAACTGCCCTCACTAAGGCAAAACACAGCATCCATGGGACCGGATGGTGTCCCGGCTGTGTGCTTCACGAACTCAACGAGGAATTAAACCCACAGTTAGGACAGCTGTTTAATCTTAGCCTCACCTCAGGATATGCCCAAGGAGTGGCGACGGCACTGTGGTCCCACTTCATAAGGCGGTGCCTCCACAGACCCTGGAAATTACCGCCTTTAGCTTGACAAGCCTTATCTGCAAAGCCATGGAGAGGATCATAATGGAACTCATAAATAAAGACATAGGGAACTTGCAGACTTTGGATCCAACCCAGTTTGGCTTTGTCAAAGGCAGATCCTGCCTCTTAAACTTGGTTGACTTTTTGAGACAGTCACCAAGGCCATTGATGAGGGAAAGGCAGTCCATACAGCCTACCTCGACCTGGCAAAGGCCTTCGACACAATACCCCACTCAGGTATCATCGAAAAACTCATCAGCTTGAATGTAAACCCATACATCACAAGATGGGTTGCAAACTGGCTAAGTGACAGAACCCACAGGGTCAGAGTTGCTGGAGCCATGTCAGACTCAAAGCCTGTCACAAGTGGTGTCCCACAGGGCTCAGTCCTGGGTCCACTCTTGTTCGGCATCTACTTTTCTGAAGTACAAGCAAACACAGGAGGGTTATGGCTGACAAAGTTTGCAGATGACTGCAAACTGGGCGCCATAGTCGAAAACACATCTGACACAGATATCCTCCAGAAGGGCCTAACAGAAACTGATAACTGGTGCCAGAGCCATGGCCTGAAGTTAAACGCCAAAAAATGCATAGTCATACCCTTCGGGAAAAACAAGGTTACCCCTAGCTACCATATAGGTGGCAATCCACTGAGCACAGAAAAAGTCATCAGGGATCTGGGGACCCAGGTTGACAGTAGCCTTTCATTTGACACTCATGTTGTAAAGTAGTTAGAAAAACCTTCTATATCGCCTACCTGATCATGAAGGGATTCACATCTGGATCAAGGGAGGTCATCGTCCCCCTGTACTCATCACTCATTAGACCTATGATTGAGTACAATGCCCCATTCGGAATGTATCTGACCAGACACCTGCTGCAGCTTGAAAGGCCCCAAAAGTTCCTCACCAAAAGGATAAAAGGTCTCAAAAATATGTCTTATGCTGCCCGACTGAAAGAACTCCAGCTCTATTCAGTCTCATACCGCTTGCTCAGAGGTGACCTGTGCCTGACATATAAGGCCATGTCAGACCCAGATTTGATGAATATGCTTCACCTCAAAAAATCTAGATCCCTCAGAACCACAAGGGCGGGAGACTTAAACCTTGACACGGTTATAAATAGAACGTGCTGGAGGGACAGATTCATCACCCAGAGACTCCCTATGCTGTGGAACAAAATCCCGGTACATGTGAGGCAGAGCACCTCTCTGGCCTTGTTCAAGAGGAATCTTGACCAATGGATGGGAGATTGCAGATATACCCCAGGGATTACTTCAGTGTCACTGCTTGACAGAGGCACAGCAAAATGATAGGCATAGTTTTTATTCAAACTAAAGGGGTGGCGAAAGCCACATAACTATGGGCTAGGCTTATAAATGCCCTTGGGCAGATAGCCTAGTATGAACCTATGAACCTATGAACCTAAGTTGTCACAGATATCTGTAGTCACTTACACATATACTTGCATTATGGCAGCTATATTGATACTTTATTAAAACTGACTTCCCTGTTATGTCATCCAGTGAGGTGGACCAGTGACCAGAAGTCCTGGTATAACAGGTTGATATGTATGACTGAGCTGCAAGACTGTAAATAGTGTGCCATAATGACATAAAACACTATTGTGTACCAGGTATCCCCTGAGCATGTGTATGCATGCGTATGTTCAGCTGAAAGGCACAGAAGTAATAACATGGGTCACAAGCAGTCCGGAAAATAGGATGTGCATGTTGCACGTGTGTGTAATATCACTGTCACTGCATACAACAAAATAAAATGTGTACTGCTACTGATTGTTGCATTGCCATGGCACTGATATGGGTACTACAGTAGGCATGCTTATCACGTAGTAATCAGAGAAGTGTACAACTGTGTTATGACCCACTGTCCATGCCTACCACTAACAGCTATATCAACACCCATATATACTGGATATCAAAGTGTACACACCCCTTTTGGAATGCCACGTCTTTGTGCTGTATGCTAATGACACCACAGAAAGTCATGTCAAAATGTTTCTCATCTCACATGTGACCCATAACCTGTACAATTCTATTGAAAAAGAAATAAAGCTGTTTCTTGGAAGGTGAGCAGCCATTGCCAAGTGAAGATGTGATATGACGTTAGAGTACAAACCAAGACAAATGGATGCTGTAATCATCTCAGCAGGTGTTTACATGACATATCAGTGTAAGGGTGTGCACACACATTCAACTGGCTTACTGTACTGAGTATTAATTCCCATATGTTTCCACTGGACAAGTTGTTATATTTCCTATTGGACTGAATAGGCTATAGAACACATCACAGGTGGGGATTGTGTTGACGTGCTTTTGTGGATTCATATTCCAATTGCACAAGTACCATGCATTATAACAGGGGTGTGTACACTTCATATCCACTGCAGCTATATGGAATCAGCAGTACCTTACCTGTACAACCATCCTCCACCAATCATAGGGTAATCCTCCTTGGTGGACAGCTCCAAGACGCAGAGCACATAATAGGTTGCTATAGTAGCTGTAGAGGGACACATAGGTGTAGACCACAAATTGGACCTCTATCTGAGAAAGCATGTAGGTTCACATGTGACTTCCTGTAAGGCTGACTATGACTTTCTAGACATATCCAAACCCCCAAGGCCAATTGCAACCATGTCTATGCATATGTACGCAGTCTCAGAGACAGTAACACAAGTCAACCTGTACTGGGGGTAAAGCACACCTCATACACACATGCCATGGATACAGGCAACCTGCATCAGACAGGATAGGTGGGAACAGTGGCACCCTGTCCACAACATTAGTACAGGGGGGTATGCACATCACCCACTCTCCTGCCTGCATCAATGGTGAGCATGGACATAATGCCGACTGATGACGCCAACAGCAAGTCTCCATGGGTCATGAGAACATCACAGTTTGCCTCCTACATGAACACAGGCATGTGCTCACAGTTCCATCACACACTACAGTCAAACATACACATGCCATCATCCACACACCATCCAAATGAAAGATAGCCACTGCCATCCCTTTACATACACAGAAATGAATGGTGAATAGTGGATTATACCATTAAGTGTGCAACATTGGGGGAAATGGACAGGTCAGGGCCAGGAGTGTAATGTAAGATGTCAAAGCCATGATAGCTTACAGTCTTATTGTATAGTCTGGATTATTTGCAAGTAATATCCACTTTTGATGTGCTAGTGGACAACCGTATGAGGTCCTGTGACCTTTTTTCCTGTTTATGTCTTCCAGATACAATGTCCTGGGAATGTCTGCCTGAATTCACAAACCTGGAAAATGTTGCAATATTCCAGTACGTCATCATGCATCATGCCATCCTCTTTGGCCTCAGGGCCTAGGATCTGCAGGAGAGGACTGCCCTGTGGAATGAGCATGTCCACAGGGTAAATGATGTCAGCCTGCACAACCAAAATTATGAGCAGGTGCAGCATTGATGCACAGATCTGATCCATCACACCTGTCAGCGTGCTGCTGCAGTTAGGAGGGACCGGCTAGGCACAGGTGGGGGTCATGGTATCCAGCCCCCACTGACACACGCTGAGAAGCTCCTCACCAGCCTTGGGGCACCTGCCTGCCACCCAAGCCAGCAGGCTGAAGACAGCATTGTGGAGGTGGGTGCCACCCACACAATGGACGAGGAGCATGCAGGTAAGGCCCCAGCGAATATTACTAGACCACTGTTGCTTATCCATTTTCATCTGTAAAGTATCTACATGCATATGTCAGATAAGATAGTCTGTTGTTGCAGTGTAGTAATGAACATATGTGCATAATCTCTAGTACTGAGGGTTTGTACTGCTGATGTGCTGAAATGTTGCTCCCACCCTGTACTAATGCCACAGGTGTGGCTACTGACATTACTTCTGTCTCACAATTGTTTTGGTCCCTCTGGTATGCAACTGGTGCAGCAGCGTATAGCTGTTGCGTATGGAGTTGTTTTGTTCAGGTTTGCCAACACACCGGCCATGTTATAGCCATGCATTCATTTAACACACCTACCTATAATGCATGCTGTATATGTTCACTTATTGTTGGTGTTAACTGCACTGCATTACAGTGGTCACCATGGTGGCATATCTGAAGGGTATGTAAGAGTCCTGCAGTATACCTAACAACCTGTCAGTGCAAGATGTGTGGACAGAGATGAACATAATGGTGGGACAAACGGCCTACAGTAGGGACATGTCTGAAACATTACCGTTATACAGTGGCTACAACAGTGTATACACCACTATTACATTAGCAACTGTTCCTGATATAAACAACGGCAAATCACAATACCACATTCCACACCTTTTACAACCTGTAATGTGATCCTAACATGAGCAATGAATGTGTAATATGGAATCCTATGTTAGGACAACAAATATGGGGAATACATACCTTAACAAACACTGGAAGCATATGTATGCACACACTCCAAATAACATATTGTGGAAGCAGCTTGTGATGTACTGACAGCATTCACTCTTCTTGAGTACACACCATCCATCAAATACAGGGCCTCAATGTCACACCAAGTCATGGTCTGGTATCCAAGAAGTATGTCCATGACATTTGCCCACTCACTTGCAACAGAGGCAGCTGTGGCTTGCACACATCTTACAAACCATGAAATGGCTCCCATATCCAAAAGGTAGCACTCAGGAGTGGGAAAAGTAGCCTTACCTCACCATTGCATATACCATGGAAAATAGTGCAGACAGTCATGTATGTGTGTATGAAGTATGGGACAATATTGATGTAGAAAATAAACAGATGCCCATCCAAAGCAGATGACAAAACATGTTGCAAACTGGTCATGGAGGCTGCCCACAAACATGCAGCAACAATGAGGGACTTGCAGGAATGTCTAGCAAGTACTGCTTTTGTAGTAGCTGTATCGACATTTGCCTGGATTCTACATAAGTGTGGCCTATGGGTTAGGGTGATCAGACAGAAGAGTTGTCCCACATGATACATCATCCAGGGCTCTCTACAGGTAGCATAAGCATAACATCAAGTCTCCCAAAGGCATGTGCTGCAGTGTGTAATGGTGTCATGAGACCAAGGCTCAAACCTACAGACAGTATTCATAAAGATACATGTAGTGCACAAGCAACACATCACCCCACCTCAGGACCACCATCCCCAATATTTAGCTTGCCGGTGCCAGTGTACACCTTTATTTATTTATTTTATTTTACATTTGTTAACCGGGAAATTCCGACTGGACCAGGCCCATTTTCAGCGGAGGCCCGGGGAGAAAAGCTCCAACATCAAGTTATACAAATACAGTACATCCAGCATAATACACAAAACAGGTTACATCATGTATGCTGAGCATAGTAATATAACAAGAATTAATAAAAACACTCCAGGTAAAAGATATAGAACATGGGTAAAAAGACAATGTCAGTCATACTTTGGTAAGAAAAGAAAATATATCAAGTAAGATTCTACAGTTAAAAGTACCCTTTCAGATGACCAAGCCTACATGGGATCAGAGCTCCAGCATGTGATCAGAGAGGAATTTGGAGAGTTAATAGTAGTATGGGTAGGGTTTCATTAGTTGGAACTAGGCTGGTACACATGGTGTTTGGAATTTGGAACACTGCAAAATAAAACTCGTGTGGCCCATAGTTGTCAAGCATCTGCAATAAGGCTGAGGATGGGGAGGGGGTGTTGGCTTGAAACACAACAGTGAACTGAAGCATACATCCAAAGATTGCTAAGAATGGCTGTATCTGAATACAGTGAAGATTATGAATTGTGCTAGACATAACCCTGACTCTACAACAATAGTGAAGCCACTGTGTGACCTCCAAGGGCTGTGCACATGAGTTGACCTTGAAATCTGGCAGAGTTGGAGAACATTTGTAGGGCAGAGTGACCAAATAATGGCAAGTGAAGATGGGCCATGCCAGTATACCCCTTCCAGGAATAGTGACTGCTGTAGTTCACTTAACAGGTGCTTCAACAAACTATTGTGTTAAGGGTGTGCACACTTATGCAAACCACATATTGTATGTATCTCATTTGTTTAATACTGCATTGTATTGCACAGGTCATATATCACATATCAGGTGTGTGTAATGTTAACAAATGCAGTATTGCGGCCCCATTGCATATCATAGAAGAGGCTGGCATGTCAACAAGGGTGTGTACACTCCTTATATCCAAATTAAGCTTTGAAGTTTCTCAGTGTAACTGGATTTATTTGCACATACATGCATTGCTAATTATGAGATTTGCAAATCAAAGGACAGGCATTAATTACTGACATCAGTCCTCATATCATCCCAGGTATGTGTCAGACAAACACATAGGGGCTGTGAGCAAAAGAGCAAATGTAACTGCCACACATCTACACATTCAGCAATGATGTGTAAACTTGTGAGGTATGGTGCACAGTACATGCCAGTGTGCTGTACAGGTGCACAGCAATACTTTGTACATGGGTGCAATGTGTTCCAGGGGAAAGGGCATCACCTGCTAACACAACTCATGCATCATAGAGATGTATAATGTTAGTAACAAGGACTGAGTATGGCTGCAGTGCATTCTGTTGAGTGCCATATGTCATGCATGTTGACTTTTGGGTAATGAGAGATCTGTGTAACATCTTTGTGCCAACTCACTCGTAAGTGTGTGTGTGTGTGTGTGTGTGTGTGTGTGTGTGTGTGTGTGTGTGTGTGTGTGTGTGTGTGTGTGTGTGTGTGTAGAAGTCAACCATAATGTACAAGTCTTAATTTACATTTCTTGTCTGCCCCTCACAGGTGGCGAGGTGGGTCAGGGTCCCTCCTGCAGGTATACTGATGTTAGTATCCATACAGACTCTGACAGTGATGATAGGCATAGTGTGGCATAGGCAGGGTTGTCACGGGCTGAATCTGTGCCATTGGTTGACATCCCACTTTTATCCACCCCATCCCCACACACAGTCACAATGCCCATACATACCCCATCACCAGTGGCTATAGATGAGGGACAGTTGGCGGGTGGTGGCATGTGACAGGAAAGTGTGGTGACTATGGCAAGTGTGTCTGTACACAGCAGCCATAGTCGGATGAATGGTGAGGTACCACACAGGCAGATGTACTGGGGTGCTCGTAGGAGGGCTGCTGGCCATCATGCCCCTGGCAGAAGTGCCACAGCAGGTGTCACTAGATGCATGTTTCGGACCATAATGGAGGCACAGGCATGTATGAAACATTACACCAGAGATAGTCTGAGGCTCCAGAGGGCTGCTCTTCCTGCTGTACTTGACAACATCTGTGATCTTGCAGGTGCCCACCATTATTTTGCAGAGGTCATGGATAGATGGTTGGGTGAGATGGTGGGAATCCTCGACCATGTGGTGTCTGTGGTAGAGCATGTGGTGGGAGTAGGGCTTTGGCCACCGGGACATAGGTCAGCAACACCAGCAGGTGGAGGTCTATGTGGATGTGCAACAACTCATAGCTGCTCCCATAGTGGCAGTACCAGCACCAGCACTACAGGGTGGGTGCTGTCCACACCGCAATGCAGCAGGCCACATGCACATGATCCTTGCTGGTCCCAATAGGGATGTGGATCTAGCAGACAAGTGTCATCATCAGGTGAGAGTACTATATCTAGGCTTCTGCCTGGTAGTGCCTGTGGAACCTCTGGCAGGCACAGTTCACATGTCCATGGCTGCACATGGTGAACTGTACACCCTGCCATGTATGGCCTGCAGCTGTCCAACAATCGCCTGTATAGGGCAGCCACATGGCAAAAATGTGTGCACTCATACATACACACACACACACACACACACACACACACACACACACACACACACACACACACACACACACACACACATCACCAACACAGCTAGGGCACCTCCATACCTACAGACACCAGGTCTGCACAGCCCATTTAATAAAGAACCCCCTAACCCACACACATGATGTCAACCAAATGGCTCAGCCCAGGCCTCTGGCAAACCCACAACACACCCTGCGCATATGTTGATATCTGTGCTACATCCCTGTCATCCATACCATTGATGCAGGGACTTGCAAATATGGTTCTGATGCACAGAGTGAATGTACTAAGGTTTAGCAATATTATGCTGTTTAACATGTTTTCAGCTGGAATAATTAATGCTTACATGTCAGGATGTGTAACTGTCCAGCCATGATGCATTATAGCTGTTATTAACACTGACTTATTGTGGTCCCCATAATGTATTCTGTTTGTGTTCTAGGTGTCTTTGTATCAGCAGGATGTTGGTCTGCTGTCCTTTCCTACAAGGAGTGTGGCACTGTGGTGACACATTTATCCCGGCTACAGCTGAACACAAGTAACAGGTCTGTATAACAGTTACTGCAAGTGCCACATGGCTGATAGGTCTGAGGGATGTATACAGTTGAGTGCATGGTGGCTGATGTAAGCAGCTCCTCTACAGTGGACAATGGTAAGTCTACTGGGTGGCACACACCAAATGTTTGTGAATAACACACACACACACAGAGGCTTTAGTGTTGATGCAATACACAGAGAATACTGTTCACATGGATGTACTTCACTTTGCAATGAACTCATTTTGGCCTATGTAATTCCACCAAGACCAAATTGCCAAAACATCACAGCAGTAAATAATCAGTCCGCCAGTTTAATGTCATTGACAATGGTACTAGCAGGGTGTATGTCCTCTTCCCCAATGTAGTGCAATCCTGGAGTTCGTAAACATAGGTGTGCTGATGTGGGTGGCACAGCCCCCCACTTCGGAGGGCATGGGGTGGTGTAGAAACACATATAGTGTGATTAACAAATGCTTAACCTGTTAACATAAATGGTGCAGTATAACGGCACGCTAAGCAGGGGAATACGCACAATAACCCCAATGTGGGTGGCTGTGCCCACAACAACCACACCCATGTATGTATACCAACTCAAGTATCACTGTACAGCTGCACAGTGGGGAAGAGGGCATTTACACATCCACTACTAGTTTTGATTGAATGTATTTCCACAAGATGATTGCTTTGAAATGTTACCTTTTGCCAGTTAGTTCTCAGACAAATGATCTCCTGGGACATATATTTTCTGCAAACTGAAGTAGATCCCTTCACATGCACACACACTTACTTGGCAACACTGAGAGTAGAACCCCTAACTAGGTACTTATTGCTACTAATGTATTTGGCCTTAACTGCACACACCACAGAGCTTTTAGGGTGAGGTGTGTCCCGAGTTTCCTGTTAAGTGAAGAACATCACCAGACCTTGTACAGCATGGTAATGGGGGATGCACTGGGTGTTAATGAACAATACATAGTATGACATACTGTCATATACACATTGACAAACACATACAGTCATAGACACATTTGACAGACCTGGGTTTAGCAGTACTAACTACCTTGTCAGTGAGTCCACTCTGTTACAGAGTTTTTGCACAGAGCACATGCATCATTGGGCTGGATAGTGTAATCAGTTACCTGTATGGTTGATGGTGACAGCGGTCCTCATACAGTGGACCTTGGGACATGCACTGGGGGGTACCATGGTGTAAAGATACTATACCCAGCATCCACACCCCACATTGGATATTGTGCACACTGAAACCCATGATAATGCTCTGACATACCCACAATCACACATTGACCAGGACTGCAATACAAACCCTTGTCTATCTAATCAGTGCTACTACAGAGATATGCATTTATTGCACATGCCTCAGGGATAGTAGGGTGAGGGTTTGTCATGGCTCTCCTAATGTCAGCAACATCACCATCCTTTATAATGTATGGCAAGGTTTATTGTATTTGGAGAATGTGGCCTCAGAATGCTGTCTCCTACAAATATGCACACTCACACATAATTGCACACACATACACACAATTGCCAGGACTCAGAGGATAACCCATGCCTATCTACCCATTTCTAGAATAGTGTTATGCTGGTACTGCAAGCTCCAGGTAGCCCATAGGGTGAAGAGTGTAACAAGGTACATTTAATGTCAATTACAGCAGCAGCCATTTCTAAGTATAGCAATGGGGGGTGTAGTGGGTGAGAAGGCCCTCAGTGTATTTTCTACTACAAGTTTACAAACACACAGACACTCTTATTCTCAGTAATGCACACTGACACATTTGTCACTATTGAGGTCCATAGGCGCAGGTGTTCCTAGGTGTATACCAGGCAAATGTCCATGGAGGGATGAGAAGAGTAGGGCATGTGGGCACACTGGTATCATGCCACCTGACATTTGTCAGCAGCTCATCTATCAACCGATGCCACTTGAGTGATCCCCAGGGTGGCAGTTAAATTCAACAACCAGTCATCTGGTTTTCTCTTGCAGAGGGCCAGTGAGTTTCTCCAATTGACATGTATGCAACATATATTACATAACATATCCAGTATCTGGGTTAGAGACCTGTACCCAAGCATGTTCTGTTGACTGTGGTAGTCTGGTTGAGGTATCCATGGCATGCGGTGCATACAGGGTGGTGTTTCCTAGCTGTGGCATTCATAACACAGCTGGATAGACATGTCAGTGTCAGTCAATCAGAGACTGCCTGTAAGCAGCCAAGATGGATACCTGACATCTGTACATCTGTACAGAGGACAGACAGAAATTAGCTAGCCAGCAGGTTATGCATTAGGATGAATGTTTTGACAGATAGACGTCTGACACTGATAGGTATGCATTACTACATGACAGCAGCCCTCAATGACATGTCCTAAACACATAGTAGTTTGCAGTTAATATCCACATATCAGATCAATATCCAATAGGAGATACTTAATAACGTACAGCTCACACACCAAGAACACGGCAGTCAGTACTCCAGCTTTGCATGCAGGGGTGTATGGTTCCAGTACTACAATCTGCAATCTACTCTTACTTGGAAAAGCACTGTTAAAAGTGGTAATGTAATGATACAATACATGCAAGTGTGATTGCATATAACCTGGGATACTACCCATGTATGAAACACATACAAAGAGAAAATATTGTGGTACTAGCCATGTATACCTCAGGTATCCCATACAGTATACTCACACCCCTTGCTACTGTAATGACAGCACATAGAAGCATGTTATGTACATGGAATTAAATACACTTATTAAAGATGTCATTACCCTGCTATTTTATCAGACTGGAATGTGATCACTGGTTACCAGGGCTGAGCTATGCTTGGCAGGTGTAAGCATTGCTTAAATGTAAATGCTAAGCAGATGTCTGCACTGGTAAGCGAAGCCTACACGGTGTAAGCTCCTTTTTCGTTTAACCATATGTTAGCATCGCTCACAGCACTTAACCACTAAGCCATCTGAGCTGTACAAATGTCTGTTGCTTGTTCAAATATATCATTCAGTACACGTACTGAATAGTAGTGAACAAGTGCTTTGACTACTACAAATGTTTACTACTTGTTAGTGAATATAGTGTTGAATCAGTCATGTTTTTATATGTAAATATGCACATAGATAAATATGGTGGGATACATCTGAGAAGGTATACACAACACTCATGTTTACACATAAGGATATGAATATACATATATATATATATATATATATATATATATATATATATATATATATATATATACACACACACATATACATATGTAGATATATGTATATATGTACATACACACACACACACACACACACACATATATATATATATATATATGTGTGTGTGTGTATATTTATATATATATATATATATATATATATATATATATATATATATGTGTGTGTGTGTGTGTGTGTGCATATGCATGCGTATGCGTATGTGTATATATATATATATATATATATATATATATATATATATATATATATATATATATATAAAACATATGCCCATAACATCTAGTGGAGTCATACCTCAGCACCATAACTCACAACCTCTTAGTGCAAGGGGATGTAATATAAGTACTGCAGTTATAAATGTAGAATGTTGCTACAGTAAAATGGGTTGTGTCCACAGACATGTTGTGTAGGAAGGCTCTTCTTAAACTGACATGTACACCCTCAGTTACACATCATTAAATCATCATAGTGAAGTACCACATAAATCACAGTAATGATCCTGTGGAATATAGTAGAAATAGGACCAATAAACATGGACAGCCTAAAACAATCTGGTCAGTCCAGAGGTATACACAGAACTCCTTAGTGCAAGACGTGTGGACCAAGCCTGACAAAGGGGATGTTTACAGCCATGAAAATGGGGATATAACAGAAATACTGGAGTAGATAAACTCACACAGTTGATGCATTCACACCCTCCTGTCTGTCCTAACACATATTAACTGGAGGTGCAGAGGTCCTGACCCCACATACTTCCCACTAGTTAGTGACATACATCTTCACAGCGTCTCACTGCTTTTTCAGAAATACACAACACATATGGTGGCCAGGCAACAGTACATCTGACAAATATCTGGACATAACATCACACTAGGTAAATACACTGAGCTGCTAGGCATGTCATCCAGCACTGTGTAAACTACAGGCAGACTGCCACAACACTGACCCAAGTTTCCTATGGGGGAATACACATGTACTTGCAAATATAGTAGGCACTACAGGCATGTAACAGCACGGAGTAACAGACACCAGTGTGAAAATGCATACCCACAACCAATCTCAACACAGTCATATTATCTTAAGCCTAATTAATAGTACAGTATATGGACAGTGTCAACAAAACCATCCTCATATTTTCCACTCACACACTAACCCTACATATATTGGCCCAATTCACAGTGTAGTCTGGTGCCTGACTGTGGTATGGGACATGTCTCAATCTGGCCCTACAAACATATACGCTGATAGGGTACCAGAAACTGGAGCAGCATGCAACATCAGATAGAACAGGACCAAGAGCACTGACATCTACCACAGTCTGTACACAGGCCAAGTAACATATTCACAATACACTGCTACACAATACTGAGACTTTGTCAACAATCACCATAAGTACACAGACCTCACTACTGTACAGACTACAACAGAATGTCCAGGTTTTGGTTATAAGGCCTACTATACATAACATATTTAGCAGTCTGATATATCAATGGCTTGTTATCAGGAATTATGTTAGTAAATAATGATATACTGTGCCTATGCACCTTTTATGCATGACATATGGACAAAGGGTGACAGACTTGGGGGGCAGAGACACAAACACAGGGCCAATATTGATATATTGCTGTGATAAACTGAAAAAAAATTGTGGTGTAACAGGGTTTGTTGTGACATATCTGTTCTGATGGATATGAAGTCAGTAACCACATGGATGTCACCATTTACTGACAACAATCATCAGAGTATGCTACTGCATTTCTGAAGACAGAAAATGTGTGGGTAACACACCGCATCTAAGACTCCAAACTCTGGCCAGTCTGCAGATAGCCCTACAGGTGAGAGTTTCCTCAACCACATAACACTGTCATGACAGACTTCAAATCATGCAGAACAGCCATAGCCACACAAACCCTGTTAAACCAACATTGTTTCAAATGTAGAACAACAATATTTACATTCTGTCCCCATGTCTGGAACATCCCCCTCCTGTTTGTTGGCCTCTCTCCACAGTGTTTGTTGTAAGAGGTATTTCCAACTATCCTCTGTGATACTGTTTGTCAGACACCCACATGAAGTCCTGCTCACAGTGAAGGAAAAGGGCCAACACCCGCATGAAGTACTTAGTTATGCGAGTGTGTTTCCATGCAATTGGCTATAGGAATGATACCACAGCTGTTCCACATGCAATTAGCAAGTGGGAGACTCCAATTTGTGCACAGGCCATCAGCTGATCATGAGCATTACCTACAAATGTCAAGCTACTGCCTATGCAAAACAGATGTATTTTTCCACATCTACCAGATAGGGAGAGAGAGAAAGAGAGAGAGAGAGAGAGATAGAGAGAGAGAGAGAAACAACTTCTACAGTGTTTGAAAACTGTTGGCCTTGTAATGTGGACATTGGGACATATAGGTCCACAGTATAATAATGTCACAAAACCCACACTGCAATGGATCCTGTCATTACACAATCACCCCAATACCCACACAGGATACTGATGACACACACACAAACACACTTACCAGTACTAAGTTTCAAACCCCTACCTGGCTATGTATTGCTATTACAGTGTTATGCAGTTATTGTACGCACCATGGAGCTTACATGTTGGAGAGCTGTCCAAAGGTAGCTTTGAAGGTGAGTGACATCAGCAGCAGTGCTAAAGGAAGGGTAAGGGAAGTGTAGTAAGTGTGAATGTCCACAAAATCATGTGTCAACAAAGACACACACACACACTCTCACACAGACACATACATTATCACAGTTACCAAGACCAGGATTAGAACTCCTACCTAACTAGTTTGCTACACTACAGTATTACGTAATTATCACAAGTGCCACAGAGCTTATAGGGTTGAAACATGGCCAAAGGGGTTTTTCAAGGTGACTGACATCAGCAGGTATGCTAAAGTTGGGCAATGGGAGGTGTAGTGAGTGTGAATGGCCTCACAATCATTCATCTCCACACACACACACACACACACACACACACACACACACACACACACACACACACACACACACACTTGCCAGTACTGAGGTCCATAGGTTCATTGCATCACATGTGTGTAGTAGGTGAATGGGCCTGAAGGCTCTACAAGGCTAGGCCAAGGGAATACCTTGGCATCAGGCCACATGACAGTAGTCTCCAGTGTGACTCGGATGTAGTCCCTGGAGTGGTCCCCAGTGGTGGGTATTGTATTCACCATCCACTCATCTGGGTTACTATTGTGGGTGGCCAATGATGTGCACTGCTTCCCATGTATGTGATCTATATTCTATAACATGGACAGTGTCTGGGTTGTGCACATGTCCCACATGTATGTTCTTTGACATGTGGAAGTGTACTTGAGGTCTCTGGGGCATGTTGTGTGGACAGATTGTTATCTTCTGACGTAGCATTCTTGACTTCATTTGGTGAAACCTGGCTATGTAACTGAGTTCATGCTTACACTTACATTGACAGCATGATACTGGTACTCAGTGGAGTTAGTGGCATCTGTCCATACAGGGCATGTGTATAAGGCATGGTATTCCCTTTGTTGGGTACGTTTGCAGACTCTACAGTTGTTGCAGGCATCCAGTGGGGAACATGGCAAAAGGGCCACTGTACACATTTATTTGGCTACTGAGGGGATGGAACCGGGTGCCATGTCCTTTTACTTGCTGGATAACACACAGTCAGTCAGGAGATGTAATGCATCAAAGTACTTTCTGATGTCAGTGGCACTGTTATGGTCAACAGGCATGTATTCCACTGCAATCACACCATGGTTACTATCTGTAAGGCAATATGCAGGAACTACCAATATAGTGGCTGTTGCCTAGCCAAGTGTGTTTGTGTATGATACGTGGGTGGAGAGTGTTCTCTGAGTAATAGAAGGGTTGCCTATATTGTTCACCAATCCATACTGTCACGTGTATGGCTGTGGATTGTCTACACCAACCTCTCCGGTGTTTGACATCTGTTGGCCTTGTAATGTGGACATTGTGACATATACTCGGTCCTCAACATAATAATTTAGCAAAACCTGCCCCACAATGGATCCTGTTATTACACAATCACAGAAGCCCCCACACAGGATACTGACAGACATACACACACACACACACACACACACACACACACACACACACACACACACACACACACACACACACACACACACTTGCCAGTACTGAGATTCAAACCCCTACCTAGCTATGTATTGCTAATACAGTGTACTGCATTTATTGCATGCATCACGGAGCTTATAGGATGGATGTTGTCCCAAGGTACTTCTAAGATGAGGAACATCACCAGCCCTTGTAAATATTGGCGTTGGGTGATGTAGTGGGTGAGAGATCCCAAAAATAATTTTAGCCTACACACACACATTTACATTTGCCCAGGGTGAGGTTCAAACCTCTATCTAACAATCTTTTTAGACCATTATGTTACACATTTACCACATGCACCACTGATCATACATGGTTTAGGGTTGGCAACAGGTAGTTCTAAGGTGGATGATATCTGCAGGACTGCTAAAGTCAGGCATTGAGATGTATACTGGGTGTAAATGGGGCCAAAATCATTGAGGTACAGACATACATATATAGACATATGTACACACTCAAACACTTGCCACATATGAGATTCAAACCCATACTTATGTAGTTACTGCTACTGCATTGTTCCGCATTTATGGCATGCACCATAGAGCTTACATGTTAGACAGCTGTGCCACGGTATCTTTGAAGGTGAGTAACATCAGCAGCAGTGCTAAAGTAGGGGTAAGGGGGAGAGTAGTAAGTGTGAATGTCCATAAAATCAGGTATCATCAAAGACACACACACACACTCTCTCACACAAACACACACAGTTTCACAGTTGCCATGTATGGGATTAGAACTTCTACCTAAATAGTATGCTACACTATAGTATTATACAGTTATCGCAAGCACCACAGAGCTTATATGTTGGAGAGCTCTCCATAGGTATCTTTGAAGGTGACTAACATCAGCAGCAGTGCTAAAGGAGGGGTAAGGGGAGCGTAGTAAGTGTGAATGTCCATAAAATCAGGTATCATCAAAGACACACACACTCTCTCACACAAACACACAGTTTCACAGTTGCCATGTTTGGGATTAGAACTCCTAGCTAAATAGTTTTCTACACTATAGCATTACGCAGTTATCGCAAGTGCCATGGAGCTTATAGGGCTGGCATTTGGCCAAAGGGTTATTTCAAGGTGACTGACATCAGCAGGCATGTAAAGTAGGGAAAAGGGAGGTGTAGTGAGTGCAAATGGCCTCAAAAACATTCATCTCCACACACACAGAGTTTCACAGTTGCCATGTCTAGGATTAGAACTCCTACCTAAATAGTTTTCTACACTACAGTATTACGCATGTATTGCAAATGCCATGCAGCTTATAGGGCTGAGACTTGGCCAGAGGGTTATTTCAAGGTGACTGACAGCAGGAGTGCTAACACGGGCAATGGGAAGTGCAGTGTGTGTGAATGGGCCATAATTCATTCCTCTGGAAACACACATACACTCAGTCACACACAACTGGATGAATACTGATTTGTGCATAGGTTCATAGATTAGTACTAGGCTAACTGCCTTTATGGGCCATTTTAAGCCTAGCCAATTATCCCATGAGAAAATCAAACCCTGAACCTTTGGTTTACAAGGCAAACACCTTAACCTTTATACCAACCCCCCACCCTTACACAGTTATCACACACACCACAGACACCATAAGGCTGAGGGCTACCAAAAGGAATGTCTACAGTGATTGACATGAGCACATCATGTGATTTCAGCCAATTGGATGTGTGGTGGGTGGGACAGGCCTCATAATGGATATCTCTCTGTCACTGTCTGTCTCTCTCTTCCCCACATCTGTGTTTGTGTATGTTTGACATATTATAGTGTGTTGGCCTTGGATATGTGTGAGTATTCCTATCCAATGTGTGTGCAAGGCATGAATGGTGTACAATGTGGTGTGTGTACACAGACATCTGCATCTGATATGTATAGTCCACTGTATTGTCAGACATGGGCTTCATTTCTCTAAGTGTAGGAGCATGCCCAGTATGACTTTCTGTATTGAGTGTGTGTGAATCCATTCCAGGTAGGGTTGTACTCCAGCCCAGGGTTTGTTGTTCTACACCTACAGCTAGCAACCTGTTTCTGCAGTATATCTGTAGATAGGTTGACAATATGGAGTCACAATGGGTGACAGATAGTGGGATACTTTAACTATTGCTATTTGTGCTGCTTGTGTTACATGGTTGGTGTTAGCAGAGATATTCAGACATATGTACTGTTTTACACTGTGATGTTTTATGTCATCAACTACTGACAGATATATTTATTTGCTCACAGTTATTTCCTGGGAAGTACAAGATGAATGAAGCTGTGTCCAGTATTGTGGTCTGCAGCCTACATATTCTTGCACACTCATGCCATTCTGGAGGGGTAGCTGCAGACACTTGCTGATGGGTCTGTGTAAATGGTCCAGCACCTTGGTACTATGGTGGCTGAGGATCCCCTTCTTGTACATATATTGACGTAACAGAATGGGCATATCCTGCTGTGGTCATACCTCTCAGCTGTACAGATTCATCCAGGTTACCCAGAGGCAGGGCTCATATATCTGGCCAGTTCCCCTTCACATTGTGGTTTACAAGCAGGTTTGTAGCCCCCCATTACTGGGTTTGCAGGCAGGGGTAGTATGGGCACACATCAAAGTTTCAGACTTCACACACTCCATGACGTCCATGTTTCTACACCCCCCACTCTGTTATTCTATCCTCTTCCTAACATTATGAGAGCGATATCTGAGAAATATCCCTATAGTTGGCCCTTCATCCCAGTGGTATTTATGGGTTGGTCCACAGTTCTTGAAGTAGGACATGGTGGGCATGCTACTGGGATTTGTCAACATGGCCTTGCATTTCTGTTCTGTTGACTGTGTTATGTTATTAGTTGGGACCCCATGAGATACCATACATTGGCACTACGGGTGAGGCACAGGCCTTTGACAGAGGACTGTAGGCCATTTGGTAGTGATGCAAGCCATCCATAGCAGGCCAGTGCATTCTGTCACTCCTACATTCCCAGGCTGGGAGCCAGTGAATTCCCCTGTAGTGACAGGGTAAGTGTGGGAGATGTTAATGGCATTACTTCCTGTCCATAATAATCCATTGGTCTGAAAGCTGGCAGGGTGCTGCTTACAGCTAGGGACACACCTGCATGGGACACCTCTTCAGCATGCTGCATTCTGTGGGTATTCCCATACAGAAATGGGGGTCATACTGTACTCATTGCCAACAGCAAGGATATGACCTGTGATAAACCTGTGGCTGATGATGGGATGAGCTGAGTGCATGTGTGATATGGAAGCTACTTGCAGCTGACTCAGAGATATACATGGGACATTCCCCTTATGCTGTCTTGTGCAGGGACATAGGCAGTCTCTCATTACTTCATAACTGTGCTTTTTGTGGTTTGCCAGTGATTGGGCAGACTACATTAGTATTCCATACTACACAGACAACTAATGTACTGCTAACCTGTATGTACAATTCCAAAGTTGTGTGCAGCTGACAGTTACATTTTATGTACTCTGTCTAGGGTATTTTCACTTGTGTACTGAGTGTATGTCTGGGCCCACATTCATGGCATGCCCATCTTTCAGACAATGATAGATATTGATCTGGACAGTGAGTATGGACGACTGATGACTTGGGTATTGCTGAGAAGCATTGTGGTTGGCACTGTAGTTGTCAGGACATGGCCCTGTCATCCACAGTACTGCCCATAGGCCACCGAGACACAACCATCCTTGCCTACATGCTGACCACTTCCAGACATTATTGAACACACAACAACCTAACACAATGACCCCCTGCATATTGTACACATGCAACAATCTATCCTGTAGACTGGGCCAGCTCGGGTAATATGTGCTCCACTGTTATTACACCTCACACTTACATGTTACTGCATTTCTACATAGGATTGTGGGGGGGCACACCTGACGACTTTAAACATTTGCTATGACTGTATCAGGGACTCTGTTGGCTTCAGTTTCATTTTGTATTCTGACATATCATGCAGACTGGAGACATATCAGTAGAGTACACATCTTATGGTTTATTGGCCTGCATTTCAGTTTCAGACTTCTTACCCTTCAGAACTAACATACAACTGCCAGACCTGTTGTAGTCTGTCTGTGTAGGACTGGAGGGGGGCTGTTAACCCTTGCCATCAATTGGAGGCCTTAGCCCAGCCTTTCTTTATGGTCATCTACACCTGTCCTGCTGGCTGAGACTAGTGGTGGGTATGTGTGCCTCACTGACATGCATGTGTGTGTCTATGGACACAAATTTTGGTCACCACATGTACTGCAGTGGGATTTGTCACTTTGTCTAGTACTGCCTAGTATGTTGATACCAGTATTTGTTATGGATTTCATAATGCCCATAGAGGTGTCCACTATCTGTTGCCATCCCATTCAGCCACCCGATTCCCTTGCATGCTCACGTTCATACCATAGATACAACTATCAGAACATACTACTCCATTCAGCAATTGATAGGAAGACTGACTTATCTTGTGGCTGTGCCAGTATTGAGGACGGTGCTGGAGGGCTGACTTTGTTGGATGCAGATAGTACACTCCCTATACATGGTAAACCACAGGTAGTGTCATGTTTGGCATCCCTTTTACTGAATGTGCGAGTCAGAGAAAGGTGTCATTCCCTGGGTCCCTACCGTGTCAGTGTATGTGCTATGCATTGCCTCTTTGCCAAGGCCTGGGCATACTGGGCATGCTTCCTTCTGCCTACATGAGCAGGCTCAGGTTGCTCCTATTCCGAATCCCTCTATGCCTGTGATAGCCTTGGCAATGGTGGGGGGCTGTGTGGCCTTTCCCAGTGCTGTTCCTGCTGCAGCTGTTTCCTCAGGATCATATTGTGTAGCATGGCACATACTATGAACATTTGTGTATATGTAGCGGAAGAGTACTTCAAAGCTGCACCAGATATGTCCAGGCAGCAAAACTGTGACTTGAGCATCTCAAACACATGCTCTATTATGATTCTGGTTTGTGCATGTGCCTCATTATGGAGTTCTTGTTCAGGTGTGTTTACATTTCTGATGGGAGTCATTAGCCACGGCTCCAGTGCATAGCCAGCATCCCCCACTAGGTGGCCATGTGGTATGTCCCCACTGGCAAATGACTGGTACAGCTGTGTCATATGCCAGATGTGGCAGTCGAGATAGCTTCCACGGCTGCCAGCACACACATTCAAGATAATGCCCTGGGCATCGCACACGACCTGGCAGTTGGAGGGGAAGCACTTGCGGTTTATGTAGACCCAACCCCACTGATCGGGTGGTGCTTTGATGTGTATGTGCATGCAGTCTATAGCACCCACTACCTCAGGGTATTCTGCTATTTGGTGGAAGAGATGCATATTGCCTCATGGATGTTGAGGAAATATATGTGCTCACCGGCATGTGCTGACATGGCATCCAGGAACTGGTGGAGTACCCTGGATGCTGATGCGTGTGAGATCCCCATGATATCCCCAGTTGCCCCTTGGGAGGTACCTGTGTCTAGTATACTTAAGCCTATACATACCTTGGTATCCATTGGGATGGGTTCCCCTCTGTTGGTTCTGTGTGTGAGGTGTGGCTGGCATAGCTCAACAATTTGCTGTAGAATGTCCCTTTCCAACCTATAGCACTCTACTATCTCCAGCTCATGTACCCCTGTTAGGTTACACTGGGTCTGTACACCCTTCTCCTTCTCCTCTCTGTGGGCTGGTCATCAGCATTCACATCCTCACCACCCACAGCCTCTTGCACATATTGATGTATGAGAGCGACAGCAGCCCCTAACATTTTGTTAGTTTTGTCAGGTAAAATTTCCCCATCTGTGTACACCGGTGGTGTAAAGTTTGTGGGAAAAACCAGACTGGAAGGTGTTTGCATAGTTTATAGTAGTGTGCTAGGCTGTTCCATGTGTAATTGGCTGATTTTGATACATTTCACCTGCCAGCTATGCTAGTTATCCTTGATTGGCTTGCTACTGTTGTTTTCCCTTCCCACTGCCTTCCCATTTAAGTACCGAGGTGCCTCACGCATACCCAGTGCTCAGATGTGAACAGAGCTGCTATTTCCTGTTTTTCTTTTTTTTAAAACCCAGTGTGTGGCATGCACACCCGTTTAGGCAATGTAAACACTGCTAGGCAGCCTCAGACACACCCCCTTTCTTAGCTGTGCTTAGCTATGGGAAAACACGGGTCATAGAGCTCCAATAAGCTTACAGGATGCATGACACTCCCCCTTATGAGGTCATCTACCTCTTATACTTATAAAATGGTGTTGCTGCACCTACACGGTTGGGTGCAAGCCAACATTGAGAGGAAGTCTGTGATTCAGTATCACTCCCCTCATTTGCATAAAACAGAATGCTAATTCATAGTTACCACACTCACACTGAGCCTTCCCCCTTAGCAACCACTATTCCCTGGTACTGTTGTCTTATGCATGCTATTGACTATTATAGCAAAATGCTGATTTGGGTTTAAAAGCTTATTACCAACTTTTTTTCTTATTTTCGGGCCAGTCCCATTTGTGCACCACTGCCCTATGCTTAAATGGCCAAAATTGGCCAAAAAAAAAAAATAAATGTTATTTTTTTATAATTTTGCAACTATTTCTCATGCCAATGGCCACACATTTGTCCATTGGCATGCCTACTACATTGAATGCATGCTATCTTTAGAACTGTCATGCCTCCGTTTTGTAATTCATAGGTTCATAGGTTGATAGGTTGGTACTAGGCTATCAGCCCTAGGGCCTATACAAGCCTAGCCATAACAATTTCCTGGCTATTTCTTCCCACACTATTTACTTCCCTGGACCCCTGTCTAGCAGGGCAACTGACGTGATCCCCGGGGTGAATTTCCTTTTTCCCATCCAATCGTCAAGGTTCCTTTTGAAGAGGGCAAAAGAGGCACTCTGCTTGACATGTATGGGCAATCTATTCCAGAGTCTGGGGAGTCTCTGGGTCAGGAACCTATCCCTCCAGCATGTTTTGTTTATTGTGATGACAAGGTTTAGATCCCTGGAGCGTGTGGCTCTGAGGGATTGGGATTTCTTTAAGTGTAGCATGTCCAACAGCTCTGGGTTTGACATGGCCTTGTATGTTAAGCAGAGATCGTCTCTGAGTAGACGATATGTGACAGAATATAGCTGGAGTTTTTTAAGGTGGTCAGAGTAGGGCAATTTGCAGAAATGTATTTGGTTAGTAACCAAATACATTTCTGCAGGTTATGCTATTCCTGCACAGATGCCTGCCTGCTTCCTGGATCACTAATTCACCTCATTTACATGGTTTTCACCAGCAAATGAGGTAATTAGCATATAGCAGTGGTGTCCATGCAGGAATAGTGTAGGAGCGCTCGTGCACATCCCAGGAACTCATTCCTGGATCGCTTGTTGGCCATATTGCATGCAACAGCTCTTGCAATATTCCTGCACTCCATGCAGAGCTTGCTGAATCCGGGGGAGAATCATTTAATATTTACTAAGTAGTCCTTAGTTTGTGTATATATTTATATACTTTTTTTAGATAATATATGTACACATTTTTTTATAAATATGTTTTTTATAATGCGCCATGGGTGACATGGTCAAACTCAACTGTATGAACATCCCCTAAGCACATAATTATAAGGGACAAAATATGAATCTATTTCTTCATATAAAGGTTTTCAATGTGCCCATTGTTTGTCAGTCATGAAAAAGAATGATTTATTACTTGTGGATGGCATATTCTCTAGTCCAATTCAACTCTTCAGTAGAACACTCACAACTGAACATAACAAGATAAGAGCAGCATCAGTCTGCTTATGGCTTTACACCAACAAATGTACAATTTTGAAAACTGAAACTTCCAACCCTGGGTCTTCCATACAGTTCTTCAGCTGTGAAATAAACATGTGCCTCTCTCAATTAATAATGAATAAATATGCAAATTACTATGATCACGAACCCAGTAGCCACAGTGGCAGAGCCATGATGCTAGTAAGAAACTCCCTAATCTTCAGCAGATTTATAAGGACCATTTTGGCTGCAGGTCCAAATATCTCTTCAACCACACAAAACTATTCTTTGCCATGAGCCTCATAGTTTCTTCTCCTGCACAGAACTAATAGAAAAGTGTCTACAGATATATACAGATGTACAGTGTTAAAAAATAAATAAAAAAAATGTTATGGGTGAATTTAGCTTGACTTTTCTTAGCCTCCCATGCCAAAATCTATATAGGGTAATTTCCACAGTAAATTTAACTCAGCTAATTGAACCTGAGATCAAACATATTGCTCAGCCTCTCAAATACC
Source organism: Protopterus annectens (assembly GCF_019279795.1). Taxonomy (NCBI): domain Eukaryota; kingdom Metazoa; phylum Chordata; order Ceratodontiformes; family Protopteridae; genus Protopterus; species Protopterus annectens. The sequence goes on along the minus strand of NC_056750.1, from coordinate 406,640,301 downwards.
AATTCATTTTTAGATTCTCTTTCAACTAATATTCTGCATATCTGCATTGATATACCAATCTGCCCAGATGCCCTGTAACCATTGTCTGGTTGTACTAAACTGGCCTTTCAAAGCCAGAAAAGTCTCATCAACTTGGAAATCTTGAAGAACTACATCTGAACCCCTAGAGCATGTCTTTCTCACAGAACTAGAAGCATGAGATATATAATTATGTCTTGCTGCACAGCAACCCTGTAGCGAATGTATACATGTTTCTTAAGATTTTATGTTCTGTCCAAAATAGATAGTTTGTTATTAAGTAAGTAAGGGTTAGAGCACAATAATATCCACGTTTAACTCCTGGCCTTAAGATACTGCCTTTATTTAATACCATCCTCACAAGAGTCACCATCCCTTTTAGCTGCATGTATGTACATATCATGCCTATACCCATAAAAACTGCCCTGATCAGCAACTGATTATTAACCTACCTCAAATATCTGTTCACTTGGTAAAATGCATGAACAATGCTGTGTAACCAACTGCTTGACTACATTAACAAATATGGAGTACTCGACAAGCAGAAATGTTTTCACCATTATTTCAATAAAATAGCAGACACATACCCAATGATTAATTAAAACTGTCCTTATCTTCAGGAAAAGCCAGCACACTTCAAAATTTTTTATAGATCTCATGAGGAGTTTTAAAACCACATACCATGGGTGCTTACGACTCTGAAATCACCTTAAAAATCCACAAAGATTATTCATCTTGCAGATATGTAACCAAAAATATCTCACCATCTTATTCAGTCTTAACTTGGACTTCAGTCATCATGCACAACTGATGTAATAAAGTACTCTGACTTCCAACTACATCACTAATCTCTTCCCATGTGAAGCAAACAAAGCTGCAGGAATTAACAAGCCCATACTCAAATTCAAACATAACCATTCCAGACATATAACTGAATTATCAGCTATGCTTTCCTCATCAGGGCACCTATTTTAATAAATATAATCCCATCAAGGGTCAGAGTGAGAGCTGCTATGGGATTCATGGAGAGCCCCCCCCCCCCAAAAAAAGAAATCTTCACAAAATGTATTCTATGTTTAGTTCATATAATCATCAGAGGAGTTGCAATATGTTGCAGTTGGAAACTAGGAGAGGAAGAATATATGTTTTAGGATATTTATTTCCCCTAAAAGTGACAGAAAAAGTTGATACAAATTATGTAGTCATTAGCTTAATTTTTCTTTATAGTTAATCTGATATAACGGGAAAAATACACAAGACAGAAAAATACAGACACAGAAATGTAAACTTCTTTACGAGCTGAACCTTGGTGACATGACTAGACAGTGGTGTTTGAAATATTGTGTGATGTAACTTAGACTTATTTTATGTTAAACTGCTTGTTCCACTTTATCCAAAATCTGAGATCTATCAGTATTCACAGTGAGGTCACCCATGTAAGAAATTAAAGTCAAAGCTAAACCATGATGCTCTGCTATTCATTTATTAATATCTGCTTTATTCTGTGTAAATTTAATTAATTATATGAGGTGCAGTAATGAAAGTGGCATTAAATTAGGATCTCTGACCTAAGGAAAAACATAACAAAAAGACCTGTTTTGAAGAATCGTTTATTTAGTAACTCCTTAAGTTTTTGAGGTGCCAAAGAAACATCGGTGGAACTTTGCCACCAATTCAAGTCACAGTAACATTTTGTGATGCAACCACCTTCTGAAGGTTGCTTGCATCAATAATTGTTACTGAGTTGTACATTTAAGAATTTCATTTCAAACAAATCTTACTAGAAGGAAGTATGAGTTCCTGTTATGTGATGATAGGCTTGTCCGCTTATTCAAGTGAGGATCGGTCAGCAAGCAGTGCATTCATTAGACAAAAAATTGGCATTACCCCCATGCTTATTTGTTCAAGTCTCAAAATCCCCAGTTGTTAAAATAGACAGCCTCACATTATTATTATTCTGTCAGTCTCCATGTCTTGTAGAATGATTCTTATTACGTAAGTGACATAGTTGTAACAAAGCTTATCCTTACTTACATAGAGTCTGTCAATTAAGAAACCACACATACTTACCAGGGATGTACCTTCAGCAAAATAATTTCATGCGGCCTTTTAGAGATATCTACAAGTAAAGTATTCTGACACAAAATATTTCTTATAGCTTTAAGTATGTCAGATATGTATTTAATGAAATTTAATATTTGCCATGTCAACAATATTAGCAATAATACTTTTGTGTTTTGCCTCCACTAATAACTAAAAAGCCAGTACATATTCTGCTTGTTGTAATAAGGATTGCAGAGTGGTAGAGATATAAGGAAGGACTCTGGTTAATATCACATTGCATTAGATTTCCTTTATGTAGAGGAGACAGCAAACATGCCTAGTCTGACCTTTAAGAGCATTTAACATTCAGTCTCACCCAAGTTCTGCATTCTTTCTTCTTTTTCATTCTTTCATCACTTTCTCCCATGCCTTCATGCATTTGTTTCCTCCACCCATTCTGGTAACGCATTTCATGAGTCCATAACCTTCTACATGAAAAAGTACTTTGGCTGATCCAGTTAATAGTAATTCACACAGTCTGTTGGTTGTGCCTGTCCTCACCTTTCTCTCCTTCCAGTTCAGGATGATGCCATTACATGGTCTTAAGCATTCATATCATGTCCCATTCTTTTGTTCTAATGAGAAGGACTGTAGCTCCTCCATTCTCTGATTATATTCTTTCATCTCTATCCCGACTCCATTTTAAGAACTTTCTTGTGGACTGCTTCCATTAATCTGATGTCCCTTCTTTCCTTGTGTGCTTTCTAGAACATCATCTAAATCTCATGGTGAGGCCAGAATAGGGTCTGGTAGAGCAGAAGCATTATCCCTTTGCTTATAGACTCTGTTTCCTTGAAGAAACACTAAAGCATTCTGCTTGCTGCTTCTAGTCTCCTTCCACTGTACTTCTTGTAGCTCAAACTATGTGTGATCAACACTACCAGATCCTGCTTCAGCTGTTTGTCCATTATTTTCACTCCTCCAGCTGATATTTTAGACTACAGATCCTGTAACGAAGTGCACTATTTTCCATTTGCCTGCACTGAAGCCAATTATGTGCATGTCTTATGTTTTCAGCAAAAAGTGTGATGCTGTACTCTGCTCTCTTAAATATGTCTAACAAACACTCTGAATATAATGGGTCAATAATGGATGTCTGCAATGCTTTATTAATTGTTTTCCTTATTCATGGCATTATCCCCTAACCAAAAACTTCTGTATCATACCGTTCAATCCTGCAGTAATCCAGTTCCTCAGATTGAATTCTCCTTCTAACCACTTCTGTTGTTCTAGCTGCCATTTATACAAGACTGAGCCTAGAGTCTCAGTGAAGTCCAAGAAGACCACCAGCAGCATTATTCCCCCATCCAGGTCTACTGTAACCCAGTTATAAATCTTGATCAGGTTTTGCTGACAACTTCTTCTGGCCAGAAACCCATGTTGGTCATTGTATTAGAGAATGATGCTATCAAAGAAAGCAACCAGTATTTCCCCTTGGGATTCATTTGTTGACTTTGCCTGCCTCAGCTGTTAGTCTATCAGACCTGGAATTCATTAGATTTTACTAGCTCTTCTGTTGTCCAAGGTTAATACACTTCCTGTCTTCCTGTGCTCAGTCACTTTTGCACTGATGAATGATCTGTTGAAGACTTGTCAGGAGATCTGTCAGCACACTGAAAAGACTCACAAAAACCCTTGGGAGCAGTCCATTTTATCCTTCTTTCAAAAGAACAGTTGGTGGTGACCTGTTAACCTTTACTCTGTCTATCTTGGTGTCTGTCCACTTTTCCCATCCCTCTGCCCTCCCTCCCTTCCTCCCAGCAAGGCACCCTCATTGCTTTCTTAACAGAGAGTGAAATTATTCTGTGCCTGTTTTTCACACTGCCTTACATAAACTAAATCCCTCAATTTCTCAGCCTAGAAATGTTTGTCCCTTCTTGTCTTCCTCCATTCCTCTTTTCTATTATATACTTAAAAAAAATTGTTACCCTAATTTTTCTCTTCTTTCAACTCACATTCATCTTACATTTTTGGTACCTACACCTCTTGTTTCTCTCAGTGCTTGCCTGTTTGTACTATGCCTTTTCCAACTCCCCAGTCCTCTCTTCGACCCGTTGTATGTCCTATCATTTACCAAAATTCTTAGTCTGCTTTTCCTGTGTAACTGCATTGATCTTGTCCTTTTCTGCATCTTCCTGAACAATGTACCATGACATGTGTACAGCCCTCCCCTATGTGACTACCTTAGTCACCTACTTCCATGTCTTACTAAGAATAAACTCCATGCCTGGTTTCACTGTAACCTAGATGTTCTGGTCCACATTGCCAAGACCCTTAATCCCCTTGATGACTGATTCTCCAATCACCAAAACCCTCTTCTGTGTATCCATACTAGTTGTCCTCACCTTCACCTCTTGGGCATTCTGCTGCTTATCCTATGTGCAACATTTACTCCACCACTTCCATTACCTCATATCTCATCATTTCCTGTGCTGGTGCTTCCCTCCCTTTGCAGCATCTGATTACTTTCAAACCCTTCTGTTCTTTTTTTTTTTTGCAAGCCCTCTCCACTGGTCTTTCTCCTTTTCTCTTTGTTCCTCCCATCTGGCTGAATGATCCTCCCTTCCCACTTCTGTCTTACTCTTCTTGTGCTGTTGGTTCCTCCATGTCCAGCTTTGACTCTGTCGTCTAGCCTTTATCAGTTGTCACTACTGCCTGCATGTCTTTCCACCTTGGCCTCCTCTTTGTTTTCCTCTTTCATAGCTACATCTAACATTTTCTCCCTTCACCTTGCATTTTCCACTCAACATACCTATATTCATGTGACAGCCTCTGCTGATGTCATTGTGTCATCTGTCTGTATCCACTCTATTAGCTTCCTGTTGCCTCCTCTTCCTCCTCCTTTGCTATCTTACTCTATTCTTTCATGCCTAGTTAGTCAGGTTGCTGCTATCTGAAACTTAGACATTCTTTCTTGAAGTTCCTGATTTTCATATGGGCACCTTATCCCCTGGTGCTCAAGGCTGACTGGGCCAAAGAGCTGCCTCATATCCTTAGCACCTGTCAAGTCTTTCACCTCTTTCTCATTCACTCTCTGTTACTAAATTTCTGTTCTACCATTTTTGGATAGAGACAAGATATTGTTAAATATCTGTATGACATACTTTGATGCTTCTAATAAAATAAATATAAAGCAGTACTTATAATAAATAAAGAGATGTTTGCTCTTTTTTATATAGCAAGAGTAGGGCCTTCTTCTGAGAGTATTAAGACTCAACAGAAAAATGTTCCCAGTACTTTTCATTTGTACCTGTGATTAATGTTGCTGCAGTAGTGGCTTATGCAGGAGTACTCTACTTGTAAGATGACATGCTATAGTTTAATCTACAGGATTACTGAAGTAAAAAGATTTGGGATGGGGAGAAGCACTTCATGGAGAATTAGAGGGCTACCATCAGAAAATCAAATGTCATACAGGAACATGGGAACAATAGAAATATGATCACACTGTCCATAATATGGCCATATAAACCTTTAAGAAGACACACTTCAAAATGTTATTTTCCTTTTCCTTCTTCCTGGGACCTTCCCAGTGGTTCCTCTACCTGTGCCCTATTGACTTATTTATCTCCCCAGGTGAGAGTTAGGCATCCCAAAATTAGGTAAGAGCCCTCAGGCTCACTAATTCCCACTGGGGGTTGATTGGCCATTCGTTCCTTTAGAGGAGAGAGAGCTGGGCTTCAGGGAGTGGACCAGTGTACTGGTGCAGTGGAGACCACCACCCCATCCATCCTAATGATGTGTGCAGTGGTTAGGTTGTGCGCTTACACTGATGGTCCAACGATTTCAGTTCTCTGCTGGGATGCCTTCTGAGCAGAAATTGCATACTTTCCTTTAGTGTTGATCTTTGGTTGGCGCTCCAGCTTCCTTCCATAGGTTTAAGTACCATGTGAGTGTGTGTGTGTGTGTGTGTGTGTGTGCATATACAAAATTTAATTCTAACAAAGTCTGATGATTAGCCTATCTCTTATTGTGTAAATGATTTGTCAGCTTGATTAATCCTTTCTATAGTGTTATACAAAAAACTTCTACTATATTTTCATCTATTTTCAAGGCCAGTACATACCCCCATATGTTCCGTTCTTTTTCTGCTTTAATTTCCTTTCTTACTTCTCTACAGAAAAAACATTATTCCACCTATTTACTCCTAGACTCCCACACACCTAACTGAACCAACATTTTACCATTTTGCCCTTGGCTCTTCCCTGCCCTCATTTCCTTGTTATAAAACTCTAATATCTATCCCCAACATTTCTTCACTTTCCTCACCATGGCCACCTGTGTCTTTTTCCATTCTGTCACTACCCAGCCAGCTGATATTTTACTTAACCACGTTCAGTTTTTTCCTTAGATTTTTTAACTTTTTTTGTTTTTCTTTTTGGTCCCCCTTGGGATGTTATTACCCTGGCTTGGCTCACAGTGCCCCACATCCATTCTGGATCTACCAGCTAGTCTCCAACCCCATGAAATTACTGCAATATTGCTGGGGCTGGTCATGGATCCTAATTGCATCCTGAGAGCTTGGCTGTCTGCACTTCCATGGAGGGGGGGGGGGGGTTGTTATATGCCTTACCTTTCCTCCCACAGAGGACAGGCACACCCATCCCTCCCTGCTACTCTGTCAGTCATCTAAGCTGCTAATCAAACACGGGTCCACTGGGTCATAGTCAGGGCTTTATTACTCTGTGCCATCAGAGCATCTGCTTTTTTCTTAGATTTTCCTTACTACACTAAAACACTACCTTCTGTTTTACCCACCTTGCCATATACATAACTCACTCTTTTTTTCTCACTTCCATCTAGTCTGCCATCCCACACTCCAACAGCCCAGCCACCATTAACAGCTCTGCTCAAGCTTCCTGACATACATCATCTTTTAGCTGCTCACTGTTTTATCCTGAAATGCTCTGTCTACTTGACGTTCTCATGTCATATGGCTTATACTACAAACAACTGTACATTGATTTAGTAGTCTAACTTTACAAGTATAGCTAGTGAGTCATGGGGCTATTACATACTGATTATAAAGAATAAACTGAACTGTATTTACTTAATTAAGCTATCCAGAGCCCTGATATTGGAGTGGTTTCTTGACCAGTCTACCATACCACTATTTCTAGCAGAATTATAGGAGGTATGTTAACATGGCTTGTCCCACTAAGCTTATGGTCTTTTTCAGGGATGACTTTAGGTGCTATTTGTACTGACTAATGGAATTTGATCTGGCTTTGGGGAATTTCCCATACTCAGCAGGGGGTACTGTTATGTTTCCTGCTCAAGTCAGCAGGTGGCACTGTTATGTTTCCTGCTAGAGTCATCACTGAGAACAAAACAGGTGAATGCTGCAGTATCTGCTTCTTTTTCTAGGCCTCCAGCTGTGGTCATGGAAAATAGTATGGCTGTTTTTGCATCCCAAACTAAATAAATGTTTCTTTATACTGATGTTCCTTCTGTTCAGAACAAACTGGATGTCTTGGTGATTCAGAGTTATTGGAAATTCTGGATTCTATCAGTGTGTATGAAAATTACAGGAGCCGGGGTCATAGTAAGGAAAACCTTGCTCAACAACTCTTCTTTTCACCTTCTACTGCTGTTTTTGGTTGTCATGACTGGTTGGAATTACAGGTCGCAAGTCCTGATGTTATTTTCTCTACCCAAGCTGTGCCTTCTGTTTGTCTTGCTCCTTTCCAGCCTGCCACCGGAGCTTAAACATTCGGGTCTTATGCTGCCGATCCCGCTTTTGACATGCTGACTTTTCAGAACTGTACCAAGCTGTTAGTAGACTGCCAATGTTTACACCCTGTGGTGAGGCTGTTCTTCAAAGCAGGTAATGCTATTCATGGAGATTTTGTTTGGCATTTTGTAATTTAACCATTTGGTTTTTATTTAACTGATTTTTAAGTCTCTTATTCACTTTGGAACAGAAACTTTAGTGTAGGCTGTCTTGTAGGCAATTTTTTTTTTAACTATATATTTGAATCCAAATTAAATCTGCTGCCTTTGAGTGACTTAGAGGTTTTGGATATTAAATGGGAAAAACTGTTGGTTTATGTAATTTTGTACAGACATTTTAGAAAGAAAGGATATGTGCTTATTTTTTGATAAAGCAATGTGGAGAGGTGTTTGACGTTATGTCAATAAAGGACTTGAAGAGTTTATGAGCTTGACTTGAATTGAAAGTGCATGCTGTCAAAGTTGTATCTATGTGTGGTTATAGGTGTACGTTACAATACATTACCCAATTTTTTTTGCTGTGGAGATCAGAGTAATTGACACAAGATTGTCATAAGCACATGTGTGATATAATGTAGGGAGTAGGAGTGTATGAAAGTCAACTCTGTGCTTTCTTGTCAGTGTTATAAAAGAACATTACATGTTTCGTTTGATTGTCCCATTATTTCTGCTCAGTCACAGCCAGGATCCCTTCTTCAAGTGAAGATAGGATTTATGTGTATTACCGTAGAGGTACAGGGTTCCCCCACCCTCAGCCATCCCACACCCACTGAGTCTATTCCTGCCTACTCCTCTATAGTAAAGCATATTCAGGATAATGTATCTTCTCAAGTGTTGCCTCATATTATAGTTGATCAGAATAAGTGTTCTTTGTTTTCTCTTTGTGCAGAAAGTTCTGTGTAGGATGGTATTCCCATCAGGGCTTATCAAAGTAAACAAAATCCATACAAGAAACTGAAGCTGAAATAACTTGTTAAAACAAAAAGGATGTATTGCCCTGTATACCAACATGTAGTCCTGTTATGGTTAATATCACAGTGGTCCATATTCACATGTGATTTGTCTTTTGAATTTACGTTTTCAACAACATAGTTATTGATATGTTATTCCTTTGGAGCTACCCCTTTTTTAGATAAAGGGTAAGATATTCGTTACCTTATTTATATTTGTTAACCAGGGTAGTGCACTGATCCAAATGGAACATTTGCAGGCACAGTCTGGGTGAATAGGATCACATATGAAATGAACAAAACTTACAAATGCAAGGATATGTTAAAAAATATATATATATTCATATTTACATATGCAAGAATATGTTACAACATTTAGTTCAAGAAGCAGTTTACAATGTTAAAACATGGATGGAAAAAAAGAGTTATATTTAGAGCTTTATGTATTAGATATAACTGTAATGGCTAATGTTACAGGGATAGTAGCATATCATTATATAGAGAGAGATGATGACGTTAGAAGTGGCAAGTAAGAACAGTTGCAAGACACAATGAGGGAAAGACAGAGAAAAGGTGGGAGAGGCATGCAGAGGGAAGAGCAGTAGAAAGGAGAAGTGTGAAAGAGATGAAATGAGAAGAGGGAAGTAGGACAAACGAAGTAAGTGGGTGACCAGATGAGATGAGGAAGGATGAAATAGGGATTATGGGGGTGTGCTAGGATATATAGGGGATAGATAGTTTTTCTCTGAGATTGTTATTGCCTTCCCATCTGGTCACTAGACAGTGTAATTGTCATTTACCCTGGGAGAAGAGCAATGCAGGGATGGCCTTAGCAAATGCAAGGTCCAATTTGGACCATTTTGTTGGGGCCTCAAATTGACCCCCCCACCATCCACCAACCCAATCTTCCCTTCATGCTGGCTTCCTGGATTTAAGACCGTTTCAGATTTGGTATCAGGTATATGTGCTGTTACTACATGTTGAAAATAAAACAGGTTTGTTTATTATCTTATATTTTGTCATAATACATGTTAAAACAAAAGTAAACTGTAGTATTCATAGATGTGCAGATGCAGCATCTCCTGTAGTTCCTCTGTTGAGGGTCTCCTTAACTGGATCAGACACACTAGAGGAGGCCTGTCTGATATGCCACTGGAGCCCTCTGTCTACATAGTGCTTTATCAGATGGGTGCACCCTGCTTTTACTAGTAAAGCTGTTGCCAAACTCCTGTAATACTGACCTGATCTTCTGGTAGGTGATAGATGAGCACCCTCCAACAAAACGTTTATCTTCACTATTTTCTGTCTCCCTCCTTTACTTCTTGTAATCCCACACTCACCAATAGCACCTGTAAATATTTTATTCGTTGTATCTTATTTTCTCCATAGAAACATTATGCTCCATGATGTTATCACAATGTACAGGTACTGTTCTTATTGATTTTAATGCATCAGTCTGCTTATGATTGTAGTCGTTTATCTTGCACATTATCCTGACATACCTCGCTGCATGCATGCCCTTACATTACCACTTTTGCATTAATATTGATTAAAATTTGTTTCTTTGCCTGTGTTTTCATCATGCTTTGCTTAAAAATGCTCTAGGTGGAGCAGTGCTGTATACTGACTAACATTCTTTTGAGAAGTAATCTTTGCAAGTGAAGTACTCTGCACACTGCAGCATCAATAGGAGGTGCTGGAGACAGCACTAAGCACACCATGCTACTGAAAAGCAGGCTCATTTTGAAACTTGAAACCTGATGAAATCTTCTTACTCATGACAATCCCCATCTCTCACCTCCATGTCTCCAATATCCTTGGATGCCAGGAAGTAGTAGTCAAATAAGAGATTGGGACTGTGTTTATGGTTGTTGGAGGACAGGGGTGGGGGTAGGGGTGAACATTTTCTAATCTCTGTTACGTTATATCATATATTGCCTCCTTTTTTACTTCACGGGTGTCCAAACATCTCCTGCATTTGCTTTGAATGATTGGATTTTCTTACCAGTTAATTTTCATACCTTGCTGCAATCAGTTTTTTCTATGAAGCCACATAAAACTGTTTAATTTCCTCAGAATACTCAGCAATGATAATAATTGTAATAATCTCATACTTCTCTGAAATGGCATTACTCACACACCACCCACTTATAACTAGTTCTGAAAGTTTATTTTTATTCATATGATTATTTGTTTAAACTAGGTAAGTTGATTCATGCTTAGAGATCTTTTCCAGATTTAGCACGGGTCTCAAGTGCAGCAGGAGGGATTGCATGCAGGGATAATTTAGACTAGTCACCAAAAATATGGTTCTGAAAGGTGAGAGGAAATCAGAATGCCTGAAGGAGACCCATATAGATATAGGAGAAGTTGCAAAACCCAGTTTGCACAGTTTTCTATAATACACCCCCCCAAAAAAAACAAAATTCCTCGCAAGCCCATTACAACCTTTTTCTAGCCTTAAGTTTCTGCTTGCTTCTATTTTGAATGTGACTGTGAAACTATGATAGCCTCTTGGAATGCATTTATGAGTCAAAATGTCTGTTACTCTTTTTCTACTTTCTGCCAACTAAAGTACAAAAAAAAAATAAAGAGAAATGATTTAAATTCTTTTTTTTTTTAAACAAGAAACCCCTTTATTGAATTATTACTTATGACACAACAAACATACTATTTATTCCTCCTTTCCCTTTTGAGTGTCAGAAAAAATTCAGCTATCTCAAGATTATCTCTTCTGCTCTTGAAATGAACCAATAACCAATCCCACCAGTCCCATTTCAAATCCCAGAATGATCTAGTGTCAATCACCTCCTTTGTCCAGTCTCCCAGCCTCATCTATGATCGTCTTCCTAAGCTATATCAAATGCCTTTCCTTTATGCCCATTCACATGCTCTGATAGGACAAAACCCTTCCTTCTTAGCATCAACATTTCGTCTGTCCATAGCTTGGTATCCTGAAGCATACCAGATCACTTTTCTGTCATCCTAGCTTATCCAAAATCTTTTTATCATGTAGTGCACAAAATAACTTCACCAAATTTAGCGGTTTGTCATGCTGGCAAACTGCTAGCTATTAAGAAGTTTTATTTCCATGACCTCAATGTACCTGGTATTTTCCATCTCTTTCTGCATGCATTCTTTAAAACTTTAAATTTTTTTTTATTTTCAAGATACTGAATGAGTGACTTCATGTGATAAAAAAATGAAAATGTATTCCATAATCTTGGAAGAGGTGCCACTCTTTTTTTCTATTGCTGATATTTATTTTTCGTATTCGGTTTCCTGAGCTGGTGTATTCCAGAACAGATTTTTTAAAAAAGATTGAACTAAGGCATTACAGATTCACTTCAAGTAGAAATAAAGTGACGTGTAAAAAAAAAAAAAAAAAAAAAAAAAAAAAAACAGAATATAATGGCAGTTCCTGAAGCCTTTCTAAATGCCTCTCCTACTGCTCTTTGAGTGGAAACTACATGAGGAACCAGCTCTACAAGCACAACTTTGCCAAACTGAACTTCCTGCTAACTGTTTTCCATAGAAAATTGCTTCTGATGTTTTTTTTTTTATTTTATTTCTGTCATTGTAAGTGTGTGCCAGCAGTGATCCTTTTCTTTTAGGGTATTTCACCCTTCTTTGTTTTTGTGCATCAACGAGTTACTGTATATAAGTTCATGGGGGTGTGAGGGCTTGCTCCTCACATGAGTGCAGCAGGGCTTACTCACTGCAACAAATGTTGATTTGTTTTCATTGTGGTGATTTCCTGTCTGTCTGTACCGGCCAAGTTGGTGCCTTGCTGACTTGCTGCTTGAAGAATCATAGTAGAACCTGCTATCCTTATAATTTTTCTAGCAGGGAATTTTTGCATCTTCTCTAGTTGCTCCTGTTGACTTCCAACTTTGAAAATTCAGTATTGTTACCAATAATGAGGCAGATCACTGAGGCATAAAGTACTGCAGTGATCCTGCTGTTTAGAATTAGATGGGCTAGAGTATTAAATTTTGTAACTTTGGTTGACGCAGTGATCAAAGTTTACAATGTCTACTATTTTATCTGGATGTTTAATGATGTAATGTTTTTATGATTTAACCATTTATTTTTTATCCCTAATTTATGTCCTTTTTCCCAAAGCCTCTGGATGATATATTTATTGAAATTAAAGGTGAGGTCATTAGTACTGCACACACATATATATAATGTATAGCCCATCTAATTGTAAAACAGCAGGATCACTGCAACATTCAGTGTGTATGTATATGTATATATATATATATATATATATATATATATATATATATATATATAATGTTGCAGTGATCCTGCTGTTTTACAATTAGATGGACTATATATATATATATATATATATATATATATATATATATATATATATATATATATATATATGCATATATGCAGTACTAATGACCTCACCTTTAATTTCAATAAATATATCATCCTGAGATATATTTATAAGGGTCCCCTTCAAAAACATGTAAAACCCATAACATCTAATTTCATAAGATTGAGACCAGAACATCTAAAACCCATAACACTGAATGTCATAACATCTAACAGTACGAATCACATGAAAATAACATCCCCTCCACATATAATGACACCAAACTACCAAACACACTTTTTACTACGTTTCTGCAGGGGGGCTTGATACAGTGGTATTAGGAAATTAGCTTTTTCCCACTGTATTGTGATCTTGGAGTTGGTATATTTAATTTATGGAGGGCAGATTCCCCCACATGGTGGTGTAGGAGGACTTGCCCCCTTGCAGGAATATAGCAAAAAGTGTGTTTGGTGTCATTATATGTGGAGGGGATGTTATTTTCTTGTGATTTCTAGTGTTAGATGTTATGAAATTTGATGTTATGGGTTTTAGATGTTTTGGGTTTTAGATGTTTTGGGTTTTAGTGTTATGAAATTAGATGTTATGGGTTTTAGATGTTTCAAAGTAGACCTATATACGTATATAATCACTGAGAGCACATTTCACTGAAACTCAAATGACTGCACAAATCACTGAAACACATTTCACAAAGTTATATATGGCCTTTTCCCCACTGTAATGTGACATGGAAATTAGACTATATAGTAAGGGGGTGTGGGGGGGCACCCCCCACATAGTTAGGATATATATTAAGTTTAGAAAAGAGTAATTTATTGAAATTGCAAATATCCATGTGTATAGTTCAAAATATTTAAAATAGGTAGAAGGCTCCACCCCCCAGTGTGAGGGGCAGTGCCCCCCACACCCCCTTACTGTATATTCTAACTCCAGGGCCCCATTACAGTGGGGAAAAGCCCATATATAACTTTGAGTGAAATGTTTCAGTGAATTGTGCACAGTCAAATGTGTTTCAGTGAAATGTGACTTCAGTGAATAGTCCTAGACCCATATATTTATTTTTTTTTTTTTTGTAAACCACCCTGAAAAACTTTAGAGCATATTTTGTTATTCACAGCCCATTTCCTACTTTTACATTTGCAAAGAATAGTTCAAAAAGAGGCAGTCTTATAGAATTGTAAAATGTGGAAGGCAGCTGTGCCATGAGGCCATTTACACATTGCCAGTACGCTCTCTTAAACTAATCTCTATTTTAAGGGAGTGATAGGCCAAGTTACACTGGCAGTTAATTTATGAATACCCATGCAATTTTCTCATTCTTTCTTAAAGGAAGATGGTATGTCACATTGCTTAATCTGGAGAGAATTTGTTCCAGAGAAGTAGTAATCATTGCATGACAAATGTATCTGTCCACTGTGATTTGTTTATTTGCTGAATTAGATTCATGTCTCTGGTTCTAAAGTTCACTGGACTCTGTGAGTTGTGCATAAGTAAGAGGTCTTCAACTGTGGATTCCCTAATGACCTGGAAGATGAAGCACAGATCACTCCATCTTCTTTGTCAGGAACTGCTTGATATACTTATAAAGGGACATCCCAAAGAGGGGATTTTAGTTGATCATGGTCTTGATCAGTACAGAAAATTGAGGGGTAAGGACTTATTTGCATCTATAGAAAATACCTTTTGCAATTATCTGGGCCAGATAGAAGGGTATCCTGACCATTGTTTCAGCATGATGATCAAAAGAGTTGGAGTTTTCTACCCATGCTCCAAGGTCTCAAACATCATCTTTGTTTAAACTGGGTTATTTTCTGTACTGAACTGGATGAAGGGTCTGCTTGGCAAGTGCATCAATATCCTTAACATTTAGTTATTGCCTGTTTTCAGATCAACAGCTCTGTTTGTAGTTTCTGCATATCAGAAGGTTATTTAAGTAACTTCCAAGATGGCTGCATATTGAGTAACAGCTTACTTCTAGCTCCATGGAGAAGGTCAGTAGACTTTTATGTTTCTGGGTAAATTTCAGTAACTGGCTAGTATTTCCACTACCTGGATGTGAGGAAAAAAAGAAATGCAGGGGACCTGAAAGAGAATCGACTACAAAAGGTGAGGGAAAAACACTGACTGGAAAAAGTTCTGAACCTGTTCAGCAAAAAGCAGTGCAACTTCCAGACATGACTTCCAGTAACCTAGAGGAAAGTATAAGGCAACTGTACATAGACCTGGTTAAAATAAACACAGCTCTGATGGAGTATATCAACTCAAACAACAAAAAGCTGGAAAAAATGGAAGAACCTTTTAACAGATATTCAGATGAGGGGATAAAACTGCAAAAATCAGAGGTTGAAATGAAGAAAAAGTTAGCTGAATAAGAAACTGCTCAAGAAGTGATTTCAAAAAATAACAGAAATCGAGGACAGAGCATGTAGGGAAAACCTGAGATTTTCATGTGTACCAGAGAAACTGGAAGGAACAGACTGTGTTTATCTTATGAAAGCACAGATAAGCAACTGGAATGGCAGGAGCTTAGTTGTAAGAGCGCATTGTGTGTATTCTCCAAACGTGGCTATTAGAAAGCAACTTAGCCCTTTAATAGTAAAGATGCAATCTTACCAGCTGAAGGTGATTTTGGCAAAACTGTGGCAGAAGGGCAAAGTACTAAAAGTGTCAGACAGCAAAGTATTTGCGGAGAATGATTGCTCATTGTACATCATGCAGAAGAGGAGTACATTTATTCCACTATTCAGTGAATGTCAAGACGCTGGCATGAGATTCAAACTGATGTACCACCTGTCTTCAAAATATTCTTAACTGGAGGAATAAAATCATTTTTTGATTAAGTACATGATAAGGAGGAAATACAAAAGTATGTTCAACAAACAGTGAGCTGTGAAGCAGAAGGAGATGGTGCATCTTGTTCTTTTGGTAATAACCACAGAGAGACTGTGGCAGTGAAACCTTTTCCAATGTTTCAATGGAAAATGCTTGAGAGAAGAAAGGGAGCACAAGAGTTGACTAGAAGAACCAAAATGAAACTGAGGCAAGATTTGGGAGTTAGAGATGAACAGGAAATTGACAAATGTAGGATTGCAAAGCATTATTTATATTTGTGAAATATGATAGAACAAGAAAATCTGGAAATATTGGACTTTGGACTTATGGGGGACTAAAGTATTTGCCCTACTTCATCATTAATGTTCAGAAAAATTCATATGGAGGGCAGGAGGAGGGAGAAAGTTAACTGCAAGTAAAACAAATTTTTAATAGTACTATTTTATAGTATATGATTTTCTTTGCATTATAAAGTAAAGTTTTCTCGTATTTTTAAGTGTAATGGGGATACTATTGTAAATGGGTGCTCCTGTTTTCTTTTTTTTCTTTCTCCTTTCTTCTGTCTTTCTCCTTGTTCAGTTTTAAGAAATATAGGCACTACAATGTAAAAAAGAAGAATATTGTGGTTAAAAGAGCATGACAGAAAAATAATTAATGTGCTTTTTCTCATTCTTGCATGGGGAATGACTGGATTAAGGCCCTTAGCTTAATCTAATATCACGTTTTAAGAGAAAGCAAGTAAATGGAAGAGAATATTAAATGTTAGAAGGCTTTTTTCTAGCAAATAAATGTATCTGGTCTCATCTCTCCACGGAGACAATCTGATAAAGAGAAATTGGCTAGAAGATAATGTTCTCTGAAAACATTCAGGTGTTTTCCAAGCCGGGAGATCTATAGAGATGAGATAAAACTAGACAGCACTTAGAAGCACAGGCTACACTGTGCGTCTTAGCACAGATAACATTTCTTTTAGGTTAACTCAAGTTTGTGAGTGTGGCTGTAATTTTGAGACATTTGTTCCTATTAGGATGGTAAAACTTCAGTATTTGAAGATGTACATAATTTTGTGTGTTAATAGGTTTTGGGAGGTTTTTGGGGGTATGCTTGTTTTCTTGTTTGTTTTCAGTAAGTTTTGTAAGATGTGACATGGGCTCAAATCGATATGACAAAAATCTGTATAAAAGTTTGACCTGCCAAACAGTGTATGCATGTAACACAAAAGCTGGAACTAGACATTTAACAAAAAAGCTGTAACTTTTTAATACAGTGATGCTTTCTGTAATGTCTTTAAATGTCCATGATCTCACAGATAAATACAAAAAAGAAAGTAGTGAACTATATTAAAATGTAGAGTGCAACTACCTATGGTATAGGCGACACACTTGGAAAGAACATGAATGTGTGAATTTGATAAAGAAAGGTTTTCAGGATGGTTATTCATTGGAATACCTTGGAGAAAGGAAAAGTGGAGTACTTATATTAATTGCAAGAGGAGCTCCAATAGTGATAAAAGAGGATAAAAACAAAGATAATTATGATAGATTGCTAGTAATAAGAGGCTGCTAGCAAGGGAGGAGTATTACAATTGTGTGCATTTATATTTCACCTAAAACTGCTATAATGGAGCTTAAGAAAATTCTGTCAGAAATAATTGTCTTTCAGCAATGAATATTTCTTACAGGTGTGGACTGGGTCTTGCAGCAATGAAGATGTGTCTGGGGAGCTCATATAAGAAAGTATAACAAAGGAGGGTAGACTGTTGATGAAATTTGTCAAAATATTTGGCATGGAAGCCGTGAACTTTAGTAATAGGAGTTCAGAGTGACTTTACATATTCCCCAAGACACACACTGGGCTAGGCTAAACAGAATTTACATTTCACAGGAACAGATGCATTTAATTGAAGGTATTGATATGCACCCAGTAACTATTTCAGATCATGTGCCAATAATAACTAAAATAAAAAGACAGGGTAATGAAATAAAAATGAGACACTGGTGCTTTCCCATCTATCTGTTGAAAAGATAGGAATTTAAGTAATGGGTAATGGAAGTTATTCATTAGCTATTAGAGAAGATATAAATTTCTTCTGAAAATATAGCCAGGGAGTGGGATAAAATTGCAGTTTAAAAATAGGGTGGAAATGACAGGGAGATGTGATTAAGAAATAACAATTATTTAGGGGGACTGACAAATGTTAAAGTATTGCAGAATATGGTGAATCTCCGAGAATGAGATGAGGAACAACTGCAGTATGCTAAACAGAAAATAAAAGATTACCTTGATAATTTGCATGAATTTGAAGGATTGCTGTTAAACAACTATTTTTTTGATGATAACTCTAGGGCACAAAAACCTTTAGCATGACTCGGGCAACAAATATTAGAAACAGCTGTCTCAAGCTTAGGGAGCCCATAACAATGAAGGTAACAAGAGATCCTGCAGAGGTATTAGAAATATTTTGAAAATTCTATGAAAGTGCATATAAAACAGAGAAAGATGAAAATCAAGAAAAGGTAAAAAATGGAAGCATGTATGGAAGAATTAAATATGCAAAGGTTAGAGGTAGATGAGGCTCAATTGCTAACCTGTAGGATCGTTGAAGATGAGATAAAAATGGTGATTCATAACCAATATGCAGGAAACTCCCCAGGAATAGATGGTATTCCTGTGGAAATTTGGAAACTAGGAGAGAAACAAAAAGCTGTTAAAGATTCAGAAGGTTTTGTTTAACAATATTTTAAGAGGAGGAGAAGTGCCAAAATCCTGGAGGAAACCAGTGGTAGCTGTAATACCTAAAGAGGGTAAAGATTTATTCGCTCCAGCTTCATACAGGCCCATTTCAATGTTAAATCATAAGTGTTTGTCATGCTAACATTGGTAGGTATGGATCATTGTGGCTTTGTGGAGGAGAGGCAAACATTTAACAACATTAACAGAATGTTTATGATCCAGAGGGAAGCAGAATGTAAAAAAATGCAACTGTTAGTGGGTCTTGATGCAAAGAAAGCATTTAACAGAGTAAGCTGGGACTTTAGAGCAGGGCAGTGGAAGGATTTGCATTCCTTGACAAAGTAAGGTTTATTAGGAGAATATATGAGAGATCAGAGATGAAAGTTAAGGTGGGTGGAGTCCTCTGATAATTTCTGCTTGAGCAGAGGAACTGGCAGGGGTGTCCTCTTTCCCCTTTGTTGTTTGCTTTATATTTAGAACCACTGGCAAAGAAAATAAGGGACTTGGAAATTGCAAGATATAATTGGTATGTTAGACAAGAAAAGCTGGCACTATTTGTAGATGATATTTTATACTTGACAAAACCAGAAAGGGACATTACATTGTTGTACATTTTGAGACCGTTTCAGATCTTTTTGGGATACAAAATTAATCTAGCTAAAACAATGGTAATAACGGTAACTTATGTACACACAAATTGGTTCAACAATTTCCATATTTATGGGTACATGATAAAATGAAGTATTTGGAAGTATGGATTAAAAATGATTATGGTGTGGTAGCCAAGGATATAATACAAAAACTGAGAAAATGGAAGCTTTGCTATATGGATAGTAAGGTACAAGCAGTTAAAATGTTTTAGTCCCTTTAGTCTACTGGGGGAAAAGTTGTGGATAGCAATTAAAGTGCTGAAGGATTTCATCAAGGAGGGGAAGACAGCAAGAGTCAAATGGGATAAGATGATTCTTCCAATAGAAAAAGGTGGATTGAGATTACATCATTTGAACGTTGATTTCAGAGCACCACAGTTAAGGCTCCTATATCTCTGACTCTGCTAATGGAGATTACTGCAGTTAGGGATACAGACAACAGCCAAGAGAGGGCTGGAATTTATTGGAGAAAACTGGCAGATTAGAGATTGCCTTCCCTATCAAGGTTTGATATCAGAGTATAGGCAAAGAGAAAGAAGAAATAGGGAGTCCTAAATGAAAGATCAGCACTGGTAGAGTTTTTAGAAGAATCTAGAACAGAAACTGTCATTAAAAAGGAATGCATTAGTAGAGCATATAAAATATTGCATGATAACTATACGAATCAATCAGAAGAGGTTAGAAAGGATTGGAAAGAAAGATTGGATGAAGAATTTACATTGAAACAATGGGGGCTATATATGTATGTCTCCCACATATGCAACAAAATCTATAACATTTAGGAGTTGTCCTTGGAAATCTTTACATAGATATTTTTATACCCCATGTAGATTCCAGAGATTTTTTGCTCAGGTAAACAACAAATGTTGATCATGTGATCGGGAAGAAAGAAGTAATGAGAAATATATTATCTGGGAGTGTAATGAGTTGGCAGAAGTTAAAGATTTCCTACAGACTGCTCTATCAGAGATGCTGGGTGAGCAAATTGATGTAACTAGGAAAATGATTTTTCTGAGCTATGATTCAGAATTAGAGTTGCCTAGTCTAATCCAACTGTACTAGAAGTAGTGAATATAGTAACAGAGATAAAACAACTGGAATTGGGATCTTTAGAAAAGGGTAGGAGCTAATTACATAAAAAAATGGTTATTGCCAAAACAATAGATATGGGGGAGGAATGAGGTTTAAGAGAAGGCCAGGACTTGGATGAGCTATGTAATGTCTGACTGACAATGAATGGGTAGATTATAAGTGATGTATAATGTTTGCACCTAAGATTGAGTCTGAATGGTTTGTGATATAAAATGCTTGCAACTGGGATTGTGTCAATATGGTTTGTTTTCATTTATATACATGTATGATTGCTTATGTCATAAGTGATAATGTAATAAAGATGTTTCTTTAAAAAGTGTGGATTTAAGTATAGTGACTAGTTTATAATCATCTGCAAGCTTGGTTAAACGGAGATTCCTGTTTTTGATTTGGAGGTCAAAAAAGTATATGTTGAATATCAGAGGTCCTAGCATAGGTCCTTTTAATACTCCATTGATTACTTTCATGCTGTTTGAGGATGTGCTTGCCACCCTCATTGTGTGAGTTCTGTCCCTTAGTCAAGTACAAAGTCCTCTAAAATACTGCTGATAACTCCAATGCATAGGCTAAAGAGGTAATCTTCACTCTGACATTTTTAATACCATAATTGAAATATCAGCTAAGACACAGGCAAACATACATTTATATAAAAGAAAGCCAAACAATATTAACATATTCACATTATACATCACATATATTCTTTTGTACAATGACTATCAATCTAACATTGCATAGCTCATTCAATTCCTGCCTTCCCTTAAACCTCACCTTTCCTACAAACATTATTCTTCATGTATTATCCCACAATTTCCATTTTTTCTATTTAGTCTACTCCTACCAATTTCTAAAGATTCTGTTTCCAGTGTTTTTCTCTCTCTCACAATATTTACTATTTTAAATACAGTTGTTTCGACTTTGATTTCCATTTTCTACTAATTCCTTTTTTTTTTGTTGGCAGTCGCCATACCTTTCAATCTCCTAGCCTAAGAAATCTGGACAAAGCCAAAAATAATCATGGGACAAAGACTCTAAAATAGGGGTAGATTTTAAATATTGTTCTTATAAACTTAGACAGTTCATGGAATAATATGTTTTATATTAACATGGATTTTCTAAAGGAACATCTAGTTTTTTTTCAGCTTTTATTAGCTTTTCTTTATTTTTTTCCTACATATCCATAGCTGTCCGAACATAATGTTTTTTAATCCATAGACCTAAATACTCCATTTATCATGTCCCCAAAAATATGGATACTGCAGAACCAATTCATATTTGGGTACATAGTTTACTGCTACAGCCTTTTTATCTTCATTTATTTATTTATCCCCCAAAACTTGAAACTGTCTCAAAATGGCTCCCAACACAGATATCTGTCCTTATTTATCAGGTACACAATAACATAATATGAAAATAAAGATTTATTTGCATTTGTTTGCTTGTTAAATTGCTTTTCTATCTGTTTTTCTCTTTAACTGACTGTACAGAAACATTCTTGGACCTGATTCCCAACATGGTATCCTGAGCTTTCTGTGGTGAATGGATTATATTTCTTTTGTCATATGAAATCACAGTTAACATGTCCAGGAGCAGCACCTTTAATCCTGTTGTGATGTCTCTAATTGTTCATTTCAGTTTTTGGAGCTCTGTCGCCACCTTCTGTAAAGTTGCAAAGGTGAGCCTTCTACCCGTCTTACTTTTTATCTCTGGACAAGATGCAGTGAGCTACGTGTCCTACTTTTTAAGAGACTTATTAATTTTACATATTTACAATATATATATACAGAAAGGAAGAAATTCAACATCACTGTTATGCAATGTTAGGAATACATTGAACCATTGAGGTTATCTTATACAATGAACACATTGAGTCTTGGTATTTCAATAGCAACATTTCAAAGCTATCCCAACCACTAAAAGTGTTAGTATGATTTTTAGATTTTATGTTGGTCACTTTCTTAGTTTTACATAGTATTGCTTTTAAATTTAAAAATTCTTTGAACTTAACTGAATTTGATTTCCAATTTTTTTGTAATAACTTTCTAGCTACTTCCAGGAGACTCCAGAACATTTTTTGTTATTTGGCTTTTACAGACAAAGGAAGTGGAACATTCGTTAGTACTATTTATCTCATTAAAGAACAATTGTCGGACCATAACCTCTTAAAAAAATACATGTGTTTTCCTGATATAGATTTAATTTTTCACAATCCATATACAGGTGGCTCCAGTCAGCTTTTATATCTTTACTACACCTCCAACAGACTGACAAAATCATCTTAACTAAATTTAGAGATTTTGTGGGGAGTAATAAACATTCTATGCATATATTTCCACATAAAAAATGTAATCTTAAACTTGAAGAAATTTAACTAATTGATTTAAGTAACAAAGTTTTATTCTTACCATCTTTTGAGTCACTCAAGCCACTACCATCAAAATGTTCCAAAATTTTGCATCAAAATTATTATTTATAATTAACTTATATAATTTGCATAAGCTTCCTTTTATAGGTCAGTTCACCTTCGATGATGGCATTCAAATTTTCATGTAATGGGGGCATAGTGTTCTTTCCTCTTCACTCATTTTATCTAAACATTCATTTAATTTTTTACTATTAGATAATATTAACTGGCCAACAGAGTCATTCAACTTATAGTCTGTCATTAGGTATTCTGGCAACTTACATTTTTCTTTTTCAAAGCAAGCAGACCACAATACTAATCCATTACTTTTTAGTAAATTCATTTAAACATTTGTTCTGAATTTCCTTAAATCTAGAGGTGTGTGCAATGGGAAAGCGCAACAATATCCATTTTGATATTCATGTAGTTTTAATAACATATTTGTTAACTGTTTTAAGAAATGATTTAATGTTTGAGAGGCTAATGACTGAAATTAATTTCCTTCTAAGGTGTATTTTATTAACCCAATGAAAGGATTGTTACACATTTCTAATTTATCATATTTGATAGTCTTCTAAGAATTTAGTAAAATCTGCTCCTGAATAGTTTCTATTGACTAGTATAAGTTGAGTCTATCCAGAGTATAATAGAGTTAACATTTGCAGCAATAGAATAAGATTCTACATCTGGGAAGCTAATACCACCATACTGCCATAATCTTAAATGATTTCTATAAGTAATTATTTGCTTTTTAGGATACCATATGAATGAAGTTAACATCTTTGCCATTTTCTTTAAAGTTATTTTGTCCAGTATTAGTTGGAATGCAATATATGCATTTTGGTAATAAAATCATTTTAGTAAGTACTAATCTATCCACAAAAGTAAAAAGAAAATGAATTCAGTTTTTTTAATAAGAAGTAAAACTTCAGTTATTTTTTCAAAATTAGTAATAATCTTACTCACATCTTGATAGATTTTTATTCCTAAATATTTTAGTTCTTTTCCTTCTCATTTATATAATATTCATCTTTTAAACTCACTATCTAGTAACTCATTTAACACTAAAATTTCAGTTTTATTATTAAATTTTCTCAGTGATACTAATTGAAACTTTTCAATTTCCTCCTCTATTTCTTCAAATGATGAAATTCCTTCTATGTTTTCACCTATTCACTGATATGAATTTAGTTATATGCACTCCAAAATACAAATCTTAAAAGGAGAACTTACGCAGTTCATTGACTTGTTTAGCCAATCAGGTTGCTTATCCTTTGAACCCCAGAAGTGAGGTGATGCATTCGAGCACACTTCCAATGCAGAACTAAATGCTTTTGCTTCATTGGCTGCCAGTACAGAGGATCTTTTATTTTTTTCACAGTGGAGGGATTCTTTGAATCCAGGAGATTCTAGCACTAAGGATTTGCCCAATTTTTGAGATTCGGAAATGGATTATGATAGACTTGGTGCCAAACCAAAAGGTATGATGCCAAAATGAACTTGTGTTGCTGCTGTTGGTACTAAAGAGAACTTTAAAGATTCCAAATCTGCTGCTCATGGTCAAAATGTTAGTTGTGGCATTTCTCCTGTTAATGATATTAAAAGTATTAATATGAATAACCCTACATTAAAACTTGTTACTTTTGGACTTGATACTTTCTTGGGCAAGAATTGTAACTTTAATACAGACTCTGTAGTTTACAATTCCGGTTTGGTTGACTGCAAGACTGACTGTACACTCAAGGATTTGATTTTGATTTTTGAGAAGAAACTTTTTAAAGTTAAGCACATACAAATGGGCCATGCTTATTTATCTAAATGGAACGTAAAATAGTCCCCCAAGGGTTGCGATTTTCTAAATACCCTTTGGGTTTAGATTATAATGAAGGTATGATTTGTGAGTTTAATCAACTGTTTGATAAGTTTGGTTTTGGGCTAAAGAGGCTGATTACTAAATTTTAATGATGCAGTTTTAAGCCAGTTGTTGTTAGATATTGATAAATTAAATGCTGATATCACTAATGATTTGATTTTTCAACAATGGAAAGGTTTTTACCAAAAGCAGTTTAAGACAGTTGAGAACAAATGTAGTGAAGTATATGAAAGGAAGGTTAAGTTAGTGAGATTTGGATCAATATTCCAGAATTGTAGCCTATTTTGTTAAAAAAAATTTGAGACTGGTAATAATGAAAACAATGAGTGATCTGGATACACACAAAGTGGTCACATAAACCTTTTTTTTACCAAACAAGTTCTCCCATAGACAGAGGGTGAGGTCAATCCAGAAATTTAGCTCAGACGAAGCACATACCCATTTATTACAAAATACAGGAACAGAACCACTCTGGGAAATACAGACAGCAAATGTGAATGAAGTAGTTAATATGTTAAATAATTTTTATATTTTTAATTATACGTTCAGATTACTAATACTCACTTTTCCCTTTTATCTAAGGGCTTGAAATTTGTTCTCTCAAGATGTTTTAATCTAGTTGATGTCTTAACAGAAATTAAATTATATTTTAGGAAGTTAAATTTGGCCATTCTTTTTAAGGAGTAAGGGGATGCTATGAATGCCTCTACAAATAGCTGTTTAGGTGACCTAAAGAAAAGTACTTATAATCCCCCCATGAATCCTACCTTAGTCGCTTTAGAAAAAGCTGTGATGGATGATATTTACAACTTGCAAGTTAAATAAAATAAGACTAAATTTTATTCCTATAATTTAAATAATGAAGAAAGGGATTTATTTGAGACATTAAGGCAGGATAATTCTATATGTATTATGAAACCAGATAAGGGTGGGGGAATTGTCCTTTATGATTCTCATAATTATTTTAAGGCTATGTTTGATATATTATGCAATTGTTATGCTTACCTTCCTGTTTCTGTTAATGAGATTAATATTAGTTATAGAAGAATAGATTGTCTGTTGGAAGAATATTTGCTTGACCAACGTATCTCTGTGGACATATACAACTTCCTTGAGGGTAAGTCTCCTATGGTGGCCACCATTTATGGTGTTTGGAAAGTTCATAAGAACTTGGATAACCCTCCTTTTAGACCTATAGTGGCCATCCAAGGTTACAAGACTTACACTGTTGGCATTCTTATTGACAGGTGGTTGAAGCCTGTTTTTTAAAGGTTTTAACCACCTTTTAATAGACTCTTGTGATTTTTTAGGTAGGCTAAAGAGTGACAAATGGTCCACGGATTTAATTTTTATAATGATAGGCATAATGAATTTGTTTTCTTCTATTCCTAAGGAAGAAGGTTTAGGTTATTGTTATAATAGTTTGACTCATTTTAACTTATTTGACACAGACAAGGTTAACTTGCTTTATGAACTTATGAGCCTTGTTTTGGAAAACAATTTTATTTTTTTTTTGAGGGCAAATTTTATGAACAAATAAAAGGGGTGGCAATGGGAGCATCCTGTGCTACTATTTTTGCTAATTTGGTGCTGGTAGAATGGGAAAATAAAGTGGTGTTCAATAGCATTTTTGTAAGTATATTAAGCTTTACATGAGATTTTTGGACAATTTATTTTATGGAATGGTCCTGAGCATATTATTAAAGATTTTATGGAGAATATTAATAATTCAGGTGACTTTTTTAAAGGTTCACTTGTGTATGATTGTAAAAATAAAAACGTGGACACCCTTATTATGAACACAGGGAAATGTTTTAAATCAAATATTTATAGAAAAAACACTTTTAGCAATGCTCTCTTAGATTTTACTAGCTCCCACCCCCTAAGCCAGAAAAAAAGTATAGTTAAAGGGCAGTTCATAAGAGCAGAAAGAATGACCTCCAATTATGAAGATGTTAAAAACCAAATTAGCAAACATAACTAGAATGTTAATTTCTAGGGGGTACTCTGATATTTTTAGTTGCAGACACCATGGAATATGTATTGTCCCAATGGGGAGTTCTATACAAGCCCCTCTTGGGAACAGGTGTTAGTATTTCTATGCCCCTTACTTTACATGGTAGGTATGAGAAGGCTTTTATTTTGCAATATGGCCCATATGCCAAGGAGGTTATTTTTTTTGTAATAACTGGGGTTTACTTAGAAGTAACCCTGATGTTTTTAAATTTTAGGACCTTTCCCACATTTTGTTTTTAAAACAAAGTTTTGTAAGTGAAGGCATGGTCAGTTCTTCTAGGTTTAAAGTCACTTCAGCATCTAGATGTGGCTGTTGCAGCCAATGTACATTTATTTTAGAGGATCCTTTTTTTTTCCTGGACAATACTCTGCAGTCTAAAGTGAATTTTATTAAAGGTAACCGTCTTTCTAAGGGAGTGATTTATTTGGCCAAGTGCACAAATTGTCCAGCATTTTATGTTGGTAAAATTGAGAGAGCACTTTGGTCTAGAATCTGCAAACATGTTTATGATATAAGGAAGCAGAATGTAAATAATGCTTTGTTTAGACATCTTAAGAATAGTTCCCAATGTAGCTGTTTTAAATTTGGAATTATAAACCAAGTAAAGGTTAACACCAGGGGTGGTGATTTTAAAAGTCTATTAGAAGCTAGGGAAACTAGATGGCAGTTAAAACTATTTGCTACACCCCGCCCTGGTATTAATGATGGTATTTCTTTGCAACCCATTTTTAAACTAAGGGCTAACAAATTTTATTATACGTTTCTTGGTTACAAGCATTTGAGTGGTCACTTTTTAATTAATGATGTCATTATTTTATTGGGTGTATTATTATTTAAAATCAAGTTTGTCCTGATCCTGGATTCTGATGAAGTCCAACTTTTGAAGGATGAAAGTGCTCAATCTTTGTTTAAATAAAGAGCTATTTTATTTGGAGTGCTTACAATTTATTCGGAGGTCCTTTGGCTGGAGCGATACTGTTTTTCTATTAATAATTTAATTGTCCTGTAGTTAGTAAAATACCATCTGCAAAATGCTATATTTTACATTAACA
This sequence comes from Protopterus annectens, assembly GCF_019279795.1. NCBI lineage: Eukaryota > Metazoa > Chordata > Ceratodontiformes > Protopteridae > Protopterus > Protopterus annectens. Next base: position 406,612,496 of record NC_056750.1, on the reverse strand, counting down.
GTCCTTGTTAATTGAGGCTCCATCCAATTTTTCATTGCTTCTACTACTAGCTATAGATTTGATAACCAATGCAAATAGTAGAGTGGGACAAGGGGCACACGTACTTTGTGCCTTTGTTTAAAGTGAATCCTTGAGAAATGTAAGAGCCAATTTTAACATATGCTTTGGAGTCTCTATACAGGTTTTTAATCTGGAAGTGCAGACACTTCTAAAGTTTTATGTAAGTAGTTCTAATATACAGAATAAGAAACTCTCTTAATATCTAAGCTAATTAAGGCCAATTTCATTTTAATTCTTTTTTTCTAAATCTAAGATAGTTATTACTCTTTTTTGTATTATACAGTAATCTATTGACTATAAATCCTGTTTGATCATTATTAATTACTTTACCTACTATATCTTTTAATGTGGTAGTGAAGATGGAAGTACATATTTTATAGCCTACATTTAATAATGAAATAGGTTTATATGAGGAAACTGACTTATCTTTTCCTTATTTAATTATAGAGTGAGAGTACACATTTCCATGAGGGAGGAATTATTTTGTCACTCTTAATTATCCTGACAGTTTCACTCTGTAATTCTAAAATATTTAATGAATGCAAACTATATAATTTTAGACTATAACCATCTAACCCTGGAGCTTAACCATTTTTTTTATTTTAGGCTTCTTTAACTTCTGTTAGAGTAGTAAACTTATTCAACAGAGATATTTGTTGATCATTAAGTTTTTAGTAACATTTTTTAAATAGTTGTCAGTTTTGTAATCAGGGTTATTATTTTTATCTTTATTAAGGTCCTCATGGATTTTTTTAAATAGTAAGCATGTTCTCTATGTCTGAAGTAAGTGAGGATTTCAGATTTGTGCCTTTTTGCTTAATATGTTACTTATATCAGCAAATCTATGTAAAATATTTAGTCATCATATAACTGTGCAAGTTTATTTTTTTCTTAAGCTATCTACACTTTATGCATTAAAACTGATATTTTGTCACTTTTTAATGACTTCAGTATTATCTAATTAATTTCCTTGTTGTTCAAACCTCCCTTTGTGTATTTCATCTTGTATTTCTAACAACTCTCTATCCCACTCATTCATTTTATTACTAGCCCATCTTCCCATTCTGTCTTTAACATAGATTGTAAGGATCTATATCATGTTGTTGCGAATTCAAAATGTTGAACGTCAAAATAGCAAAAGTGCTGAAAACTCGAAAGTTCCATTTTTTAGATCGCAGTACAGTGAATATTGGGATATTTGCCCTTTTTTCCTGTCAATTCCAGTTTGCATCCCATGTGCATAAGAATAATGAATGAAGAAGAATGACTTGTCTTCTGCTTTTACTATTACATCAACTAAATTATTGTTACTAAGCCATCTGTTTAGTGCTGTAGCTGATTCTAGAATTTTGGCTTTTTTCAGTTCACTTATATCTTCTACATTAGATATGCAGTTAAAATTAAACTGCCCTTCCAATGACTTTGTAGTAGGTTTGAATGATCCTTATCTACTATTGCAGCTATTCCAGGGATCCAGTAAAAATTAGATAGTGTATAGAATTTGCCATTCTCTTTAATTATTACAAATGTATACATTCCTTTGGGATCATTAATGGATTCCACACTATAGCAGTTCCTCTCCTGTTTTTGTTAAAAGAAGCAAATGATAACATTTCATAAACTAAGTTACTTAAATATTGCGTATCTTTATCTATCAAGTTAGTTTCTTGCAAGAATATAATGTCTCCTCCATTTAATTTTAGATATCTCATTAATGATTTCCTTTTGTTGTCATTATGTAATCCATTTTACATTAATAGACTAGTAGATAAAAGATGAAAACTATCCATACTTTGTATTTTAAAAATTTTTCTTTTAATATTAATTTGATTGTATATAAGACTCTAAATCATTCTTCCAACACTGTCTTAACATTCCATATTTTTTAAAATTCTTCCTTTGTACAAGCTAAACTACTAAAACTCGTAAATAAAAACAAGTCTACAGCTGTAACTATATATTACTATTAAAAACACAACCTACCATGGATACCAAAATTCCTAGTTTGCCTATCAAATAGACAAACTGGTATAAAGCCACCTTGACTTGAAAATAAGTAATATATTATATAGAAGTTAAAAATAAGAAGCTATTAATTTAGCTATATATTTTGCCATTTAAAACCATTGCGCCGTTACCACATAAAAGTTTAATAATCCTCCTGCTATTAATGACAAATATGAAATAATCCAGTTTATACCTATTTAGGTAATAGTAGTATAAATTATCCATTAAATATTATTTAGTTAGTTGCTAACTCAACATCATTATAACTAAATCTCTAAAGAAATAAGTAAAACAAGGAAGGAAATGAACAGATAAAATTATCTGTCACTTGTAAGTATACAGATATCTTTCATACTTAACTATTATACAAATGGGAAATCAATGCACATTTATATTCATCATGCTAAAGGATATATACATATTTTATAGAGCTAACAAAAGCTCTCAACTGATTTTAACAAATATTGTATTGCTCTCCTACTTTGGACATGATAGAGTCTTCATGGGTTCTGTTCAAGCAGCTTTATTTTATACAAACACATCACTATAGAGGTTTACTGACTTTAACTTAAGCAACTTATATACTAACTAACAACTGTGATCATGCATGCTCTCACTGTGGCTGCTCTTACAAAATGGCACTAGAGAGTGCACGTGTCTGGGATTTATACATGTATGTACAGCCTTGACATGCTTCTTTAAAGATACAGCACACTTCACTTGCAATCTGATCTACATTGTGTAACACTCTTTATATGATAAATAACATATTTAAAAATCCATTACCTTATTAAACTAATTCTTAATTATGTACATTACTGAGGTCAAAGAGAATGTATTACTATTTCTGTGGAGTCCAAAATAAATTGCAGTCTATATTGTATTCAGAAGTTGCCATGTGCTTAATTTAAATTTCATTCTTCCTTTCCAGATTCAAACATATTCTACTTTTTCTGATTCAACAGTATAACACTCAAATTTCAATTATGAAATGAGTTATTTCAAGTAGTATTCGTGAATTTAATAACATACAATATGCAGAAAGCTTCAAAGTTCAGATGACCAATTTTTAAATTTCAGCTTTCAGGAAATTTTCAAATACTTTTATATGATTTTCTATGTAAATTATATGAGATCTGGTGCATTCACGTTTTTGCCATATGCAGTTATATGCAATGCATATCTTATAAGCAGGTTATTTAAATGCATTTTTCTGTCTTATTTGCCAAGTAATATTCTACCTTATTGTATATAACTTGCATTTCTAAAATCTCCCATCAAACAGCAATTTAATCATCAGCTTTTTGTTAGAGATTAAAGTATGTGTATATATTTTTAACTTACTGATACTGCTGTTTTATTAATCTTACATAATAGACATTTCATTCCTTATGCATATTATTCATAAGATGTTTACTCTTATTAATTCGGGTATTACAAGCAATCTTGACTCTAAATAAATAAATTCTTGCTTGTTTAATTTGAATGTGTGTGTTTAGATATTATGTGCTGTTCTGATCAAAGCTTCACATCCTGACATTAGAATTTCATTACAGCATGTGAAAATGACAGCTCACAGTGCAACAGCTGTTAATTTCCTCTGTAAGTTTCTCACTCTTCTTAATTCTTTTAAACTGTTCTAATCAGTAACAAACATCTATTAATATATACAGTTATGGTTAATAACACTACAGCTTAAGCTGTTAACATCAAGCAAAATGTAAACAAATTATGTGTCCGCAACAGCTCAATAGAAAACATTACTATAGTTTTTGATTTACCAATTCTTCACTTTAAAGAAAATAAAAATGTTATTTTGAGTAGATGTCTTACATATCCACCCATCCACAACCCCTTTTTCCCATTTTTACATGAGGTTGGGGTGTCACTTTACCAGTGACAATCATCTAGAGCCAAGGTTCAAAGAAAAAGAAAAAAGGCATCTGTGATGAACTTTGACCTAGACTTTCTTCAAAACAGCTGAAGAAGCAGGTTGGGAAGTAAGGCAAACAGCAATCCAGCATTCTCACTCAGCTGGAACACACTTTTATTCTCAAGGTTTTTTTTTAAGTATTACTTGCTGCATAGATGACCTACAAAAAGAATGAGTTACGCAGGAACAATGAAAACAAAATCACCAGCACTTTAACACTTCTAAGTAGCAAATTACCTAGATCTGACATTGTTAATCCAGCAGTGCACATAGTAAGGAAAGGTAAACAAATACATTTTTTAACTTGCATAGTCTTAAAATTACCACTTATAATTTTATGATCTTCTCTTTCAGGAAATATTTGTTTAACATTTAGAAATAAATTTAAAATTTAGTTAATAAAATATTTTGAGTCTTTTACTATAAAAATACATACTTACATTTGTTTTGAAACTTAAAGTTCAGTACAGACCCTTTACTTAAAAGATAAATCTATTGCTTCAGAAAATAAAAGTCATACAATCAGAGAATAAAAGCTACTTGTTTTTGTGCTTCCAGGAATTCAGCTCACCCTACCTCTTGAGGGATATGCTGTTCCAATCCATTTCTTCAGTTTTAATAAGGATTTTGTTTTGTTTGACAAAAGTGAATGCCTCCTCCAGTGTATTACATATTTTAGTTCCTTCAGTAAGAAATAATTTGGTCTTTGCAGGAAATACCAGAGTAGCTTTAATATTGTTCTTTTAAGTTCCTTTATAAGTGGTAAGCAGAAGTTTCTTTTACTCATTACTTTACTAGAATAATGATTGTGAAATCTGACATGTTTACCTATTTAAAAAAATCAGACTGGATAGTGCTGTTTTTAATATCTGATCTTGTTTAATAAGCTAGACATAAACTTAACTATAATTGAATGTGGTGGTGAGTTTTCCTTCTTCAAAAGTGCTCTCAGGGATCTATGTACACTTTCAATTCTAGAAAATAATGTTTCAAGTAGATTTAATGTTTTATGTAGCCAGTTTTTTTCTATGTTTATTATGTTGTTTCTCTTGTACTTTTCAGGTATACCATAATGTCTAATGTTATTTCATCTGTCTGTCTTATAAATCATCAATTCTATCAGAGACATTTATTTTGTTGTAAAAGAAATTCAGTCTGAGACTCGCCTTCAGTTATTTTTCCTTCATGATCATTTAAAGCTTCTTCCATACTGCCAGTATTGCCTTTTGTTGTTTCATAAGACTTTCTAAATATTCCATCTTCTTTCTGGTCTCTATTTTTAATACTTTCTATTTTGGTATCCAGTTTATCCATTTTAAGTAATAACATCCTGCATACTAAATATTGTGAATGAACCCTGAGAAATCCTGAGTACCATTTCTTGAGTTGCTCATGTTGAAGTCTGTTCTCTCTTAACCAAGCAGCTGAATTTCTGACAGGAAAATTACAGCTTTTGAAGAACTTGAAGATCTAAATCTTTTCTCTGACTATTAATGAATAAAGCTAGCTAACAGATATTTCCAAATATTATTTTTGATTATATTTTCTGTCAGAGAAAAGTTTTCAGTCACAGAGCTTTCACCAGTTGCTGCTGTCAGTAAGCTGTCTTGGCCACCACTTCTCAACTCTTAGTTCTGACCTTCAAAAACCATTTCCTAGACTGCCTATCTAAATGGTACTCTCTTCGAACTCTATGTGCACTACATAGTTCTATTTCAGTATTGGTAAGCCACCCAGCCATTTGCGTTGGCTCCTGTTTAAGCTTGCCAGGAGTTCTCTTCCCTCATCACTTTCCAGTGAGCACCAAATTTGAAGGTTTTCCAGTTTATAGCTTTGAGTTGATCCAGACACTTCTGTAGCCCTTTTTATAGTCTCTTGAATGATATCAGGCATTCTCCAGTTTTAGACTGCAGCACCTGCCTCTTGTTGTTAAGCTCTGTTACATTTTAGTGACATCAGCTACCCCTTTTCATGGGCTCATTACTTCAGCCATTGTACGTACAGAGGAGTTTATCCACTTTGTACTATAGTCTTTCTTTTAGAGATCCCATTATTTTGTATACACTGAACTCATTTTCACCAGCATCAGTCTTGCTGTCTAAAGCTGTTGTGCTTTAAAAGTTCCACTTAGCTGGTTGCTGGGAGATGGATCATTATTCTGCTCTGTCCATCTTGTTTCCAAATCATGAAGACCCCCTTCCTCATGTCTTTATTTTTTTAGTCCATTCTGCTTACCACTAGCTTTCATTCAGATAACATTGAGACCTTTTGTTCCCCTGGGAAGTTTTGCTTTGGACCTTATACCAGGATGAGAGCCAGTCAGAGAGAGCTGTCATACTGGAAGTATAAAGCTGTTTGTATTCCTTGTCTGTATCTATCTTCTACACATGTGGAGAATGGTCTTCTTCCAGTGGTCTTTGGGTCTGAGTCACTCCCCCCAAGACTGGGACCATCCATGTTTCAAGACTAGATCCTAATTGACTTCAGTCCAAGGAACTATACAACTACCCCACCCATTGCTTTAAGGAGTATAGACAAATATAGTATTAAAAAGGCCAAAGCTAATATAGTGTGATGTGAATAAAATCAAACCACAGTCCATGATTTGGAGAACACCAATAAGGGTTGGTGGATGAGAAGTAAAAATGACCCTCATCTTCTGACTTGACATGACAGATGTTTTGCTACCTACATGTTCTGCTTTCCATTCCCTCAGTGGGATTATTGTACTGTGGGGAAGTTTATTTCCGTGTTTTGCAGATTTAGTTGTAATCCCTTGATTTCTGTTAAACTGAATGTGACATATGCATGTCTATTTAGTTTCTGCTAAAACTCTTTGCTATGATCAGTATTGTATTTTTCAGCAGTGTTTATGTTGTCCAGTATTGCATTTCAGCATGTGTTGTCACGGAAATGCACAGTGTCATACACATTGTTAGTTCTATAGAACAATACAGAATAAAGCTATACAGAACAATGGGCTCAGAAACTGGTTATGTGGCCAAAAGCTTCAAGTATCAAACTGGTCACACACACAAATGTATCTCCCCATTTCACCTGCAGTCCTACTTTTGGTTCTCTGCATTTCTGATTTGAGGACATTTTTTTTTATTTCATCATATTCTGTCAGGTACACTTCCTTTCTTCCTTCCAGACTTGTTTATGATGCCTGATGTGAAGAACACCAATGGGCGGCAGGTTATTATACTGCAGGGTAAGTATGGGGAGATGATTATGGTAAAAGCACCTTTGGATGTAGGCAATATGGATGTTTTTTTGTTTATGGTTCAGCTTGCAGGCAGTAGCACTATTGTTACTTTCTATTTTGTTAGTGTTAATTTATAAGCACTCCTGGGAAGAAACTTCTAACTGGTTAAGTGGGGTATTTTAGTGGTTTTGGTAATTTATGGTTTTCTTTTAAAAAATAAATAAATAAATAATTTAAAAAAAAAATCACGATTCGAATTCCACTGTAGAATCGTAATGCATAACCATTATATATCAAATTATTTCAGAAGTCTCACACTCAATTAACTCTCTTTTATTTTTATATTGATAGATATTAGATGGGCTTTGTGGACATTTGTACAAGGATTTTGCAGTTTTGTATAAATGTACAGCGACATCAGCACTAATAACACATCCAAAGTAGGACAGGCAGTGCTTTATATAATGAGCAATGAAGCAAATAGGCAAGTGGACATCTCTTTCCAGTGATGCATGCACAGAAGCTGAAGACACAATCCAAAGAGTAGCTACATTGACATATTGTGTAAATCGTCTGAGATCTGAAAACATTACTTTAGCAATTGCTGCATTCTGCGATTAAGTAAAGCGTGTGTGTGTGTGTGTGTGTGTGTGTGTGTGTGTGTGTATGTGTGTGTGTGTGTGTGTGCAAGGTATTCTACATGTGATGATGTGCCCCTCAGCACAGTGGCACAAAGCAGTGTGCAAAGCTTTACAGCCATATAGTATTTGCAGCTGCAGTGCTATTGTGAACATCTGATGGAGGCATACAAGGGGAAAGAAGAAGGGAAGGGAAAAGAATGATAGAAAATGGGAGATATCAGTATACAGGGGTCGATAGATGATACAACTGTAAGACAAGCAGGGTTGCATGTACACATGTTAGTATGGAGAGGCATGGCATGGACACAGAGACCTCCAGAGGGAAGACTAATGGAGGGGGTTGAACACTGTATAGGGTGTGAAACAAGTGGAAGGTATCACAGTTAGCTGTGCATAAGGTGATGTAAGAGCAGCAGTGTGCCACCTTTCACCAAAGCCCAGAGGGACATTACTGTGGTCCATCACAACATAACTGACCAGGCTGGCTGGTGGTATGGGTTGCATCTTCTCCTGGTAGCCAGATAATTAGGGCAGCCTGGTGAGAGATTTGGCAATCCACTCCACCAGACTGTCCATCTAGGCCTTATATATGTCCACTGCTCTCTTCACCACAGCTTCCCTGGCAAGCTTCAGTTACTTTTGGACCACATTATGCAATAATGCCAGATTAGCTGATGGTGAGTGTCTCAGGTCCCCTCTCTGGTTAGGCACTCCCAGCAGCATCATCCTTGTGCTCCTCTGCTTCAGCCTCAGTAGGCACAGGCTGCAGCTGAAGTGTCTGCTGAGTTTGTCTGTCATTTGAACCTTCAGGGAGTAGATACAATGAGACGTTTGCATAAATGAAGATATTTTGATGAGGGACTAAATACATTTAAACACACAGAAGGGTTTATGAGTACAAACTACCCTGGATGGCTGCTATTCTCTCTTGCCTTCAGCACTAGGTGAAATTATTCATACCTCATTTTGCTCATGTTGAAAGAGAAAAGATCCCATCAAGGAACTACGGCTACTGTAAGATAAAGTACCAAAACATGCATAAACACAGTTCCATGCCTGTGTCCCATCTGCTTGACAGGTACCCTGTAAATATCTGTCCCTTGTGCATATGTTAGCATACCTGCACTGAAGTATGAACCTGGTGCACACAGGAGCACACCAGGTATTGTGCAGGCAGTCTGAGATGATGCAGCATAACCTCACTCTATAACAACACTTAGAGAAACCACAATAAATGCAGCTGGCATATTTAATGTGAGTGTCACCATCAGCTTAGCCTGATACTGAAGCACCACACTGTAGCCCGCACATATTTGCTATGCTGACCTTGGCAAAGATCTGACCGTAGCCTGGATAGTGAGCTAAACATAAACAAATACAGTGCAGTCCATTTACAGTATCATTCAGGGCATTGTTATTTAATCATGGCTACCTTTGCATGGAGTTCATCAAGGTTGCCACATCACAGGTCATCGGAATGATGTCTTTGCAGTAATGCCTGTGACCTGAGGTGAGCATCTCCTGTAGATTGTGCTAGGCATAAACTTTTCTGCACAAACCACAGCAGTGGCTTGGTAGCTGCTGCCTGAATTGGCTGTGAAGATGACAGTGTATGAGCTTGCTGTCTGTCACACACCATGCAGACTTTCTCCAGGTGGATCAGTTAGCGGAGACTACCATGACCACATGAATATTCTCAGAAAATGGTATCACTTTCTTTTCCCAAGGACTCAAATGATAACTTGAGAATTATACTTAGTGTGATTCCTGAAATGTGGGTAGTGCAGCATGCAGCTGCAAAGTTGTGCAATGCTTGTTCTTCAACAGGTCATCTGCATGAACCTGTGGCCAGGAGCTGGCAGAGGTGATCATTGAAAGCAAACTGCTTAAGTTCTCAAATGCCTAGCGACAAAGGAAAATGAATCCTTGACTTTCATGCAATTTGGCCAAATTTGCCAATGTATAGCACAAGCAATTGTAAATCTGCATAATTTTAGGGAGTGCCAAATTTTTGTATGCTAACTGGAAAGATTTTGGATGCTACACTGGGTATCTGGGCAGCAGTATTAGGAACAATGGCAACATTTTGTGGCTCCATAGGCAGATATAACAACTTAATGTACTGTCTGGAAGTGTATAATACATCTCAACCTTTTAGAGCAAGAAATCTGGACATAGGCCCAAAATAGGGAAGATTTTTAAATACTGCTCTTACAAACTTAGAAAGTTGATGGAATAACAGGTTTTGCATTAGCATGAATTTTCTGAAGGGTATGAAGTCTGAAACCAAATGTCTGTTATTTTCTAACTTCATTCTTCACTTCTTTGCCAATAATTTTCCAGAAAACCACAATTTTATAAAAACAATTCCAAAAATATGAGGCAGGAACCTGGACAGTTGAGAGGTATGAGTAAACTCTTTTTTGTCTACCTTTTGAAACGTGCAGTCTTGGACTGGCCTTCACTTTACAAAAGACTAATAGTAGGAAGATGTGTCTCTGCATGTGTTAAGTGTGCATGTATTATACAGACAACAAAATAGGTGATAGTATTCAGGAAGCCTGTTTCTGCACATGCCCATCAGTCTTTACAGGGAAGGCATGCCATGCTCGATCTACAATGTGGCCTACAGTATCGGATACACCATTCCTAGGCCTTTATATATGTACCTCCCTACTGTATGAGGTAGAGCAGCATCAATGGTATTTCTCTGTGTCCCATTATGATGATAGTAACGATATCTGCTTCACCATAGACACAAATGTAGGTTCTATCAAAAAGGATAAGCCCAGCGGGGAGTGCATATTTGACAATGTGTGGCAAGTAAATCTGCTGTTTGCAATCCCCTATTTGTCTGTACAGTTATAGTATGCCATTCTGCCATAGTTGTCCCTTCTACTATTGTACAAAATAACTAGGTTAATCTATGGTCTGTAGCTGTCATCCTACCATTTCCAGTAGTATACAATTTGTAGCTCTGTGTCATATGCTCCCTGATGTCTGCATATTCAGAGGATAAGGCAGATGGCAGAGCTAAGATGAAAATGATGTCCTGCACTCAGGCCCATGGGGAACTTCTTCTGGGAAGAGCAGATTCTGGCCAAACTTTGCAGGACCAGATATGGCAGATAGTGGTATCAGTGCAGTGGGAGTTACATTTTGTACTCTACAGCATTATTGTAAGCATGTTACCAGCATGCTACTATGTGTGAGAACAAAGACACATCTCACTGTAACTGAGAGGTTGGTCATGGCTGAGGAGTGCACGTGGAAGAAACAGGAAATAGAGCCAGAGGACTATTTGGTCTCCTTGCAGGAGATCATTGGTACTGTGATCATTCCTGGAGGAGTGGACAATGTCATCATGATGGACCCAGCATCACACATTATGGTGGATGATGTACCAGGTACATACATCATACAGAGATTTCTGTGCAGCAGCGCTACACGTATACACAGTAAGCTGACCACAGCATATGCTGCTTATACTTTGTTATATGAACATCAGGTTGGTAGAAGATGTAGACTGTAATTATGTCATACATCTTACATGAACACCCTTAGCTGACATGACACAGAGGGACAGATGCAGAACAGGTACTCATGCTCCCTTTTGGTATGCTTTTTGTTTTGTATTCATAGGAGGAGTACTGCTGCAGTGGCAACTGTATACACTGGGACAAGACAGACTTATGTTGGCACTCATGTAGGAACTGGGAAGAATGATGCAACATTGGATATCTTTGTCACAGTCAGATGTTTCATTGCCATGTCTGTTTCTATCATAGATGGGTATCCATCCACAGTACAGCATGAAGGTATGGCCTCACCCAAGAAGAATATGAGACTGTACAGTCTGAATGCTCACCATCTCCAGTGGGGGAAGCCTCCTCTGTGGCTTTGGACACTTGCACCACTTCCTCTGTGTCTGAGGCAGCAGGTGAGTGCACTGCATCTGTTGTGAATTTACCCACTTTTGCACAGACTCATGTCTGATGCTGTCTTATGTCACAGGTGGCCCCCTAACATGTCAGCCCCTAAGATCTGTCAGCATTTGTCAGATGTCCTGGAGTTATCACCCTTACAGTGTGTGTGTGTGTGTGTGGGGGGGGGGGTAGGGGGGCAGTTATGTGTCATTGTTTCCCTAGCTACATATACATATGATAACTATGACATACTCTATCCTGTGCTGCTACATAGGTGACTGTCTGATGGACAGTGTGACCAACCATGCACTGACTTGTGTAGCCTGGTATCAACACTTCATGCATTATGTTTGTTCTTTGTGACAGTGCATTGTCCCTTTGCGCCCATTAGGATCCATAGTTCTGGACTGTATGTTGCTGCTTCACCTGCATTGCCATGGTCGTTATGTGTTGCTAGCTGGGAGGTGGGTTATGCAGCTGTTGCTTACTGATATTCCACCTCCCATGATGGCAATGATGCAGCATCCTTTCTGGCCATGGTTGGGCATGGTCTGACAGTCCCAGTATCATGCGACTGTCAAGCCTGTTTCCTCAACAGACTATTATGTAGCATTGAACATGATCTTAATATTATGCAGGCTAAGGCAGGGTCATACTGGTGTGTCCCAAGATATATCAAGGCAGCAGAAGAGGCTTTGAAAAGGCTGGGTACATTCCGTACGATATTGCAGATTTGTGCATACCCAGTATTATACTGGAGCCGGACATGCTCTGTGAGTTCTCTACAGGCATCCCTAGCCAGGGCTCTAGGTTTTATCCAGCATTGCTTCAATACAGTATGTGTGTGTGTGTGTGTGTGTGTGTGTGTGTGTGTGTGTGTGTAGGTTCATGGGTAATTACTAGACTAATGACCCCAGGGGGCTTTTTTAAGCCTACCCATGTTTCCCAAAGGTGAGAATCAAAGCTTGTACTTTGTGTTTGTAAGGTAAAACCTTAGCCATTTTACCAACCCCCTTATGTGGGAGATTACTCCAAGTGAACACTCTATAAATTTAACTGTACACAATAGCAATAGAGACAGTGTCTCTATTGTAAATAGAGACAGTGTCTGTGCTTACCAACAAGCCGAACTTGTGGAATATCTTCTTGCAGGAAATGGTGATATAGTTAAAATGTATGCCATGTATGTGAAACCTGTGAACTCCTCAGTGACGTGCACACATTAGTTATACTCCACGTGCATCACATACCACCTGGCAGATCACAGAATGGTAGCCCTTTTTGTTCATAAGCTTTTGTGACTCTGACCCAATCCAGGTTTTCCCTTTATTGTTACATATGTGCAGAATATTGCACCCAATTCTTCAAGGAGGTGGGCAGTATTGTAAAAAAAACAAGCTTAGTGTTGGGTCTCTCTCTCTCCCCCCCTTGTGGTGTGCTGGGAAATCATATTTGCTCATCCATATAAAGAAGCATTATGTTGAGGAAGTTATGTATTCTAGATGCAGAAGCCTGACAATATCTAGCATGTCACCCTGTTGATATCTGAAAAATCCCTCCAGCTAGAAAAGAAATGGCTATATACATACCTTGTTGTCCATAGGTATAGGAATGCCAAGCACTCCCACTAATTATTTGTATCAATGACAAATGTCAACCAAGGGCATTATAGTGTCTGTATCTGCCTGGAAGTCATAATAATCTTCTGATTGGTAAAACTGTGATATGTCACCTACCGGCAGTACAATTCTTGTGGCACTGGACTCCACCTTACATATACTGTTGAGATAGGGCAGTGCTAATTGATAACCCATGTTGCTGCATGACCAGTGCTGCTAACCTTGGTATTCTTGACGTCTTCAGCTCAGATACTTTCTGTATACATTACCCATTTATAGTTGTGTATACTAGTGTGCTTTATTTTCCCTACATATGAATATGAATTGCAACCATATTCATTTCACATGCATCTGCATATCATTATGGACTTGTTTCTCTACCTGGTTTAATTTGCATTTCATTATGTAGTCATTTGCATGCATTTTCTGCAGCATATTTTTGCTCCTTGCAGTGTATCGCAACATAGGACAGTGATGCGGTACTAGCCTTTATGAGCCTAATTATTATGCAGTTGCACACTGTGTACAATGCAACTTGTTTAAGAGCCCTGGCCATTGTGTTTCACTGTCTTTCAATTTCTCTGAATTATTGTTTCTCCTTAGCAGAACCAGTAACATTTTAAATCTTCTTTCATGTTGAAGAATTAAGATTAATGCTTATCCATCTGTAGCTATTGTTTTGTTATTACAAAATAATATGCATTCTTCACTGCTGGCATATTTCAGAAATTAGGAAAAACCTCAATAAACGGTATATTTTTTACTTAAGTAATAGAATTACTGCCACTTTCCTTGCTTGCTGTGTCACACACCCCATTTTCTGATCTCACAGCATTGTATGTTGTGTACCAGTAATCATCAATTGTTTTTATATGAATTAACCAAGAAACTGAGCAAGTCCCTCTGCTTACTTAATTGATTTTCTTGCTTGGCTTTAAAGCAAGTACATTTTCAATATTTGAGACTTCTGTCAGTAATTTTATCACAATATGCAAAATTTTGTAGCACATCTTGCCAAAATTGAGCAGTGCTGCTAACAGCAGTGGTTTACTTCCTTGGTAAGGATTGCCACCATTTCTATTTTACAATAACACAATTACCATCCCACTGGGTCCAGAGAAGGTACCACATATGGCTGAGAGCACAGCGTTGCAGTCTGAGCCTGCAGGCAACTTATGTTCTCCATTTGTCAAGTGGGAATTAGGAAGGAAGAATTTAAAAATAAGCAAATGAAAAGGGAAAACAGTCTGACGTTGTAACAGCTGGGGGTATTCTCAGACCTAGTAACATAAATTTCAGTATTTCAGTTAACAACATTTGGATCTTTGGGACTTGTCTGAATGTTTACCTGGGACGTGGAAATGAGAAAATTTTATTATTTGGACACTGTGCAGGAAAAATGGCGTTTTTTTCTCAGCTACAGTATGCTCTTGGAGAAAACATTTCCATTAGTGCTTCTGTCAGGACTGTTGTGCTCCTACATAGTTGAATGTTTTTGCTCAAATGAGTCCTCCTTTAAGGGAAAAATCTGAAGCAGATAATCTCATTGTGGAGTTGCTATAATAGGATCCACTGGTCAAGTGCGGATGGAGGATGTATTAGTACTTTTCATTCCTAGAACTGTCCTGAAGTGATAATTGCCTTTGTCTGTTGCATGGTAAAACATAAAATATCACAGTGAATGCTTCAGCTGGACACCGTATGTCAGGTTTATTGCACGTGTGCCTCTTATAACTTCCATCATAAACATATTTCTTTATGGCTTCTGCATGTCCTGATGATATTGCATTTATACCCCATGAATGACTCAGTAGTTCAGTAGTGGGTGTTGTGGAATTCTTTAAAAAAAAAATGCCTGGTATGAAATGAAATACTGGTCTGTGATTAAGCAGGCAACAAAGGATTAGCTTGGATGTTAATAATCTCTAATGCATGTTTTCTTTTAAGATGCTCATAACCAATGATAAAACAGAAAAGACAGTTGGTTTTAAGGTCAACTCCATGATAATTACAGTTGCTCTCATTTGTAAAGCCATTGTTATTTTAGCATTTATGTGACATTTGTACAGTTTTAAGACCTTAAAAAAATCAAGGTGGGACACCTTCAGTTTTGACAGTTTTTATTTTCAAAAGTCATTACCATTCAAATCTTGTGGTAAAACATTAAGCACTGATCATCTTTGTAAGTCTTAAAATAGTGAGACACTGTGTCATTCAAAATGGCAAAACATTGAAAGTCACACGGTACAAGTATTTTAAAAGGATGCTTGTTCAATATATATAACATATGTTCTTGAAATTCCGAAACTGCATCGGTCGACCCGAAATGCTGAATTTGGAATTTCAAAACAACAACCAAGGTGAAAATTAATACATAGACATCCATAGTTTGATGTATTCAGCGTAGCAGGAGGTAATGTTATTCACCCTTGCTATGCGCATTAACGTACCATAACACTGTACAGTCGGTAGTACATTAATTGTACTGTTTTGCAGGAGGGCTATGCCACCCCACACCCCCTGCAAATTAAATATACCATCTCCAAGATCACACTACAGTGAGGAAATGGGCTAATTCCCTGTTCCTCACTGAACTGCAATCTCCCTGCACAGTGTCGAACTCAAATACTCTAACTACACTACCCAATCACTGTAGTGTAGTCTATGTATTTTGGTTCGTTTTGGAATATGAATAAATATATATATATATATATATATATATATATATATATATATATATATATATATATTCAAAATATTTATTTCTGTTGACTGTGTAACAGAGATTACAAGAAAAACAAAACATGGTATTATATGCGCCAGTTTCTTTTGTGTTTGCCATATACCAGAGATACTACCAGCTATGTCATCTATACTCTAGAGTATTTTATGAACTGTAACTATGAACCCTTCATCTTTACTGCTTACTTTATTTACTTACAGCACTAAGAAATGTATATCCCAGGAATTACATATTAAAACAATATCCAGGGAAGTATTTCCCTTCTTCTCAATCAAAAGAAAATTCAGCTGTATTTCCTGAAATACACTGATAACATTTCATCCAATTGTACTGAATCTGAAAAGAAATATGGAGAAATAAAGATATTCCTTGAGTTGTCTTAGAATGGCAGAGTAGAAGATACTTAAGATAATCATACATTTTACCCTCACAGTAAGGCAGAAGAAGGGAATCACACTATTGCATCCTACAATGCCATTTGACAGGAAAACATTACATCAAGCTGTAACCCCAATGGACAAATACTTGCAAAAGCAGAAAAAACAAAACGTGCATACAAGTGGGAGTACCTCAGCAAAAGAGTGGTAGGCCAGGTAGGTAAGGATGTATTGGACATTGGCATGAAAGTTTTCACCTGTGCATCAGCAGATACTGTGTGTGCTATGGTACAGTCAAGCCTTTACATAATAACATAAGAATAATACTAGGCAAGAGGTCGGGGGAGTGGGGGAACTGTAGGATACCTAGCCATATGCACCTTTAAGCAGACAAACTTAAATGTTCTTGCCACTCTTATTAAGTTCATAATACTACTTGCCTCCCAAATTGAGCAGAGCCTTGTGTAAAATTGTCTCTATCCATCCACTCATCAAGACTAGCCCTATAGGTAGCCAAAGCAGTGCTTTGTTTGATCTCTAGTGGCAACTTATTCTGTAGGCTGGAAATATCCTGTGTTAGGAGCCTATACCTCCAACTGTCTTTATTTATGCTTTAGTGTAGGTTTAATTCTCTAGCGGGTGTTTGTAGAGGCACTGGTTTTGCAAAGAAATAGAGGTTAAATAGGATTGTGTCTTTTGTGCCTCAAAAAGCTAAACACAGGTCACCTTGAAGTTGCCAGTAGGCTACTGAGTATAAGGAGAGCCATGTTAATCTTTTGGGATAGTTAAAGGATTTAAGACCTTTGATATTATTGTTTAGAAATCTTTGAGGGCTTTACAGTTGAGCAATATGTCTGGATTTGTAAGTGCTAAAGGGGTCGTCGTTTTCACTGATGAGAATGATAAGGAAATTATATAGAGGTGGGTTGACTTCTTTTGGCTCTTGAAGATTTTCCCTTGGTAATTAACTGAGACAGATAGAAGAATTTCCAGAGTATGGTGGAAACATGAGGATTGATTGAGAAGGATTTGTTCACATAAGTACCCAGGTCTGTAATGACCATATTTATTTCAAGAGGAGTACATTTTATAACCTATGACTTGGGAGCAGCCTTTTTTTGCTGAATGCTACTGTGCTTCACTTGTTTGCATTTAACTTTAGACCATTTTCAGTACAACGGGTATGTACACATTCCAACCTACCCTAGAACTGTTTAGCATCACTGGATGAGCAGATAACCGTATCGAGCTTGCAGTCATCAAGACATTTGGTAAACTACAGTTCCAGGAAACTGGACTGGATGAAATGCCAAAGAGGAAAGGGCTTAGCATGAATCTCTGTGGCACACCACTTGATACAATTTTGCATCCAGAGAGTGTAACAACAACTTTTAGGACCTGGGATCTGTTTATTAGCCAGTTTGTGATCTAGCAGACAGTATGGGAGTTTACAGTTTCATTTCATTTTGCAATAATTCCATCATGAGGAATAGCATCAAAAACCTTGGACTGGCCAAGGTAAGTAGTGTATACAGAGAGACCAATGTAAACAGCCTCTGTAACCTCTTCAAAGAACTTACTAGGTTCAGGAAGCAGGATCTGCCATTCACAGAACCAAACGGTGAGGTCTAGTTCACTTAAGATGTCCCTGTCTGCATAAATGAGATCTGCTATGATACATTCCATGTCTTTGCATATAAGGCTGGTGAGGGTGACGGGCCTGTAATTACCTGCTTACCCTTGTGTCAAGGAGTCATAGTGACTGTTTTCCAGGCATCAAGCCTCTGTAGAGAGGCTGAAGTTGATCAGTTTAAGCAGAGGCTCAGATTGTGCATACTTGACACTGATGAGAATGCATCTTGGTGTGTTGCTTGGTCCCATGGAAGTTTAGTTCCTGATGGGGATTCTAAGAATTGTTACAAGGTGATTTCAGAGGAAACTGAACTTTAGTGTGTAATGGGTTAACAATGGTGATGGTGGGATAATGTTAGCACTAAATATGTCTGCTAGTATATGGGTTATATCCTTCTGATTAGTGTGTGTGCTATTATGAATGAGCTCAGTACATTGTTAGACATTCATCATCTATTTCAGAAAATTAAGAAGTAAAGATTTATAGTTTCCTTTGCTATCTGTGGTAACCTTAAGTTTGTATTCTAATTTACATATTCTATTCTAATAGTGTTCTTAAGTTTCTTGGTACATTTCAGTGCGGTCTTGAGTTGGGTGGGAGTAGGGAATTTCTTTTAACTTTTCATTATTTCCTTTTGTTATACGATTTATTGATACTGGATTTCCACCAGCGAGGTTTATTTCTGAATGTAGCATTATTTTTATGGTGGACGGGTACTGGCTTGTCTATGCAGCTGTTTAGGTGCTGGTGAAAGAGGTAACTGCATTAGCCCTCTCAGTTGGGTCTACTTGCAAGAGATTGTTTGGAATTTTACATATGCCTTCTACAAGCTAAAGTAGGTTTGCCCTGTAAATGCTAAAGATGGTCTCATTTGTTGATAGGGAAATGTAATTAGGCCTGACTGAAAGTCACCAGTTTGTGGTTAGATTTAACCAGAGATTTAGAGATGCAGTGTGGGGTACAGATGGGGACTAATTTGGTAAAGACCAGTTCAAAAATGTTAGAGCTTCTAGTGCATAATTGTCCAGCTTGCTACAGCACATCAGTATTAACAAAATGTAGGAAATACTGAGCATAATTGTTTTTAGATGTGTTAGTGTGCCAGTCATTGTTTGGGTAATTTGAGTCCTTTACCAAGAAGGCATTTTTTATTGTCTCTGTGAGGTAAGGGTAATTTGTGATCTTTGGGGGACATTGATGGGGATCTGTAGCTAGTATTGAAGTAATAGCTGGGCTTACTAAAGGTGATTTGGATCTCTAGGAGCTCCAAGTTATAGTCCTGGGTAACTTGATGTGAGATAATGGTGTGTCCAACAAATATAGATACCCCTCCCCTCCCCAGACACACACACACAGAGTTTCCCAAGGGTCTGAAGGCATGATGGGCACTAAACTGTGGTATAGAGGGAGTGCTGTCATTGCACTGAAGTAAAGTCTCAACAACTACACAAATATGAATGTGTTTGAAATGGAGAACATAAAGTTCTGGCATCTTTCTGTTTAGACAGTGAGTAGTGCCACCATGATATTGTGCAAATTTGAGTTTATCTGTTCTGTAGGAATGCGCAGCAGGGATATTGTAACTTAAAAAAGGCACTATTGGGGCAGTAAAGGCTTTAGCTAGTATGCAGAATCCTTAGTATGACAGGTGTAAGCCATCCCTGGCAAAACAGGAAGTTTTACCTACCATCTCATCCCAGACCGACACATACTGGACCCCCTTAGAATGACACCAGTTACATAGCTATATCATGTTTTGTTATCTAGGCATCATTCTTGGTGAAGGCAATACCAGTGTTTTTTCTGCTACTAATACATGCATGGTAAGGTCCATTAAATCTCTTTCTGCATGTCCACCTAGGTGGAGCACCTCAGGTCATTTACTCCCAAGTGGCCTACCACTAGTTCATAGTCATATTTGTCTGGCTCAAGGGTACTTGTAATATCACAGATCTTGACAGCAGACAAGCAACTTACAAGTCACTCTGTTCAAGAAAAGGAGCAATTTTTTATTTTATAGAATGATGTTATTAAATAGCTGACACCGTAGAATTAACAATGAAAAATCTTTGTATTGGCTTTGTTTATTTTTTTTAATACTTTGCTTACTTTTATAAAGGTCCAACCTTATGAAGAAAATCAAAGAGGAACAAAGATGATGCAAATATCACCATCCTGTGCCTAAATCATAGGTGAGAGGTATACCACCATATGCAAAGCACCCTTAAGTATGTTCAGTAGGCAAACGTGTGCTTCAAAGTCCCAACTTTTGTTGTTGGGTCTGTGGAACGTGGAATAAACTTGGCCTGTAGATCCTGCACCAACAGACATGTAACCTCTGAACCTGATGTTACTCTGAGATGCTCTGACCCACCAAAACACAATGACATCAAAGTGGTAACCACCTCCATTGCTTTTCCCTGTCCTGTTAGTAATTTTTAACCTTGGTACCTTTCCCTTCCAAGAGCAGTTGTTGCTCTTGAACCCCCACTACATGACCACCCTAATGGTGATTATTGCATCTTCCTCAACCTCCAGATCTTCTTACATTGCACTAGAACATGGCTTTTTTATCCTTTAAACACTTTTCATGTCACAGTCTATGTCCCAAACCTTTCCTGTCTCCTCCTTTTAGTGATCCCTGCCCCCAATCTCTAAATTCCCTGTCTGTCAAGGATCCATGCTCAACCTCTTCCACCTCTTGTGTCTGGAAGCTCTATGCCAAGTCTCCCTTATCCTCTTCCATCAGGGGTTCATGTTTTCAGGATTTTCCATCCAATTTTAGGGACCTTTGTCTCTAGCCTATCCTAAACCCTTCTTTCATGGATCCATGTCCTTAGCCTTCTCTGTCTCATTCTATCATGGATCCATGCCTCCAGCCTCTCCTATCCCTTTTTGTCTGGTGTCCTTGCTTTCATCCTCCCTTATCCCATTCTTTTGGGGATCCATGTCACTAATCTCTTCCATCCCTTCTGTTTAGGTCTAAACCCCCAACCTCCCTCATCTCTTTCTGTCAAATGTCTGTGTACCCAGCCTTCATGCTTATCAACTCTTGTGGCCTCCTTATCCCTGTTCTGTTTCTGCTTTCTGTATTTCTGCTTTTCTTTGTCTTCGCAGTGATAATTGGCAAATTCTTACGATTTATACAAGTCTTGCTTATAATCAGAACAGAGTACTCTGTTTTTCTTTATTCCCAGTGCATCTTGAGCATAGACCGCAATTGACTGTGTCATCCAATCAGGCACAGCTGGAAAGTCCTGCCAGCCCTTCCTCTGCACTCTGACAACACATTTATTCCTGCATAGTTAAGCAGCTTTAACAGTTTTAAACTGACCTCCCCCTTACCCATAATCAGTATGCTCTGGTGGTCAGCCAAGACCTGGTATGCTATACTAGATACACACTAAACTAACATTGTGATAATGAGGGGTGTAATGATTATATCTGAGTGACATTTCTGTAGCAAAGTATAAGCTGCCTAGTGCAGTACAGCAGACCATGCCTATTACCAGACCTCTGCTACATCTAAATGGATACTGCTCACTGTCCCCCAGAGCCCATCATTCTATGATCTCCCATGTAGTTACCATTGCAGAATCATGTTCTGCAATGCCCAAGTCCAGTCTTTATGAATGCTTCCTTCATATTCCAATGCTAAGATCCCATTCAGTGGATAATTCCGCAGAATGTAAATATTTGGAATGGAATGCAGCTTAGATGGAACAGCTACTGAGCTCTCTTTGGTGAGTGTGTGTGTGTTATTCATATATATATATATATATATATATATATATATATAAAAATACACGCACACATGCATACATACAAATATTTCAGGCACAGACGATAATGCCCTTCTAGCCTGCAGATATAGCAAAACAGTGATTTCCATAATAACCATCCAAGATGATCTTAAAATATCTAAATTGGTGCTTGCTTATGTTTATTCAATGCATCAGCTACCAATTAGTACATTTCAAATTCTTGTGAATCTTGTACATAGGTTGTCTAATGATTCTCTGCTACTATTTGATAACCCCAAACATTCCCAGAGGTAGTTGCCTCTAAATGCCCTATATACCTCAATAAGATCTCCTCTTGGATATCGATGAGACACTTACAACTTTAAGTATTTTAATATTCCATAATAACTTAAATTTTCACATTATGGATGTCCTAGCTATAGTTCTGTTTTTTACTCTTTCCAATTTACTCATACTTGCTTTTTTATAAGGCTTCCATATTGTTATTCTGTACTGTAGTCTGGGTCTGAAATAACTTACAAACAACAATTTCATCAATTATGATTTCCTAGACTGTATTATTTTTTTTTCATACAGCCTAGAGTTATAACTGTCATTAACCAATTAGTTGATATGATTGGAAAAAATCAAAAGTAGATCTACCTGTTTCCTTAATTGAATCTACAATTTCAATGACTGTATGTTGTAGTAAACATTCATTGTTTAATTTATGTCTCCCTGATCTCATATGCTTAGTTTTTGACATATTTATCAGCATATTATTCTCCTGTGCCCAAATGGTCAATTTAGTCGAGTTCTTTTGCAAGCATGTCCCTGTCTGCAAAGTATTTAATCGATTTACCCATTAAAGGCTGAAGTTGTAAAGTAGCATCTTTCGGCTTTTCCCAGTTTGGATTCGCCACAGTGGAACTCTGGTCCGCTAATGATAGGCAGTAGATTTTTTTGAAGCCAAGGTGCCAGCCCAACACACAACCTTCAAGGAAGGCACACCCATTCACGCACATGCAGACTCCACACAGAAGGCGCTGCAGCCGAGAATTGAACGGGAGAAGCTCTTGCTGTGAGGGGACAATGCTAACTGCTGTATAAATTACTTCATAGCATAATTTTTCATTTATAGCCATTAATTATATTATTATAGAACATCATGTTACAGATGGTTTTAGATCTGTTTTCAACATATGCTTGCTGATGCAGATATAATGATACTGTTAGCTCTTGCTGAAGTCTTCTCAGGTCATTATTACTAACTTTGTCTCCTTCCTATGCTTTGTTTGGGTGAATTTTATATAGTTCTTTTTCAGTATAATTTAACTTAATTTCAGTATCTGAATGTTACTAGTACAATACATTACCTCCTTTGTGGAGGCAAACTGTTTTGCATAAAATTTTGTAAATATATCTTTAATCTGTTGTGTCTGAGAATAAATTTTAGAATCTACACACAGTTTATCAAGTTGAATGTCTTTATTCCTACCACATCTTATGTATCTATAAAATGGTTTCATATTATGGTCAATAGCTTTACACAATTTTTTTTTCAATTTTTTCTTGCATCATGTTTAATTTGTCGGCCCAGCTTCTTTTTTCAGTTTTCAAAGTTACAGTTTCACCTAATTTCCATTTCTTATATTTTTTATCTGTCATCTTTAATAAAGTATCCTCTGGACCTTGTGTGCCAAGATCCTGATGTTAAACATTTTTTTTTTATATATATATTTTTTTGCATTCAAACAACTTCTCTTTCAAAACTTGCCATATTCACTCTGCAGTTTTTCCACTGAATGCATCACTCCTATTAGTTTTACATAATGATTATTTTGCTTCCATATGTTCTGTTGTTAATCTTCTGTACACAGGTTTAAATTTCAGTTTGGCAGAATAACTTGGCAGTAGTTTAACATGTATAGCCCTGTGATCACTGCACATCTATAGTGGTAAAACTTGATGTGAAGTAACAATTGCCACCTTAGGAACACAATGTCAAGTGTATTCTGTTTCCTGTTTTTTTATCATTCTTGAGTAACTGCTATTCCTCAACATATATTGTAAATTATCTTATTAATATTGTTGAATCAATTTTATTCCAGTCTGTTTCAGCCATTATTATTATCCTGTGTTTTATGCAAAAGATGTACAAGTTCTTCTAGTCCATCAGCACTTGAGTTTGGTGGTCTATGCACTCCAACAGTTATTTGCTCCAGGTTGAGTTGTTGCCGTAGTTACTTAGTCTACAGTACTGCTGCTACACATCTGTTGCATATTCTTAATAAATAATTAAGAAATACACAGAGACCAGATCAGTGATTCTGTGCATCAGTACCCAGAGGCCAGATCAATGTTTCTTTGCATCAGTACCCAAAGTCCAGATTGGTGACTCGGTGCATCAGTACCCAGAGTCCAGATTGGTGACTCGGTGCATCAGTACCCAGAGTCCAGATTGGTGACTCGGTGCATCAGTACCCAGAGTCCAGATTGGTGACTGACTTGGTGCATCAGTACCCAGAGTCCAGATTGGTGACTTGGTGCATCTTTGACTCACAGCTGCTTTAGCTCAACCGGTGCATTGATTTAGTATGCATGGCTGAAATGCAGTATTTGCTCACAATTAACTAGCAAATGAGCAGAAGTTATTATTGATGGATATCTATACCAGCTTTGTTTTCATGTGTGGATAAGATTTGACTAACAATGTGATTTTTTTGTGTTTGAATTAATGCCCTTGAGTCACAGTTATATGTTATGCACTTTGTGTGATGTGTATCTGACAAATCTGATACATGGTCAGGGGAGTAATGAGGCATGCTACAGTATCCAAGTGCTTTGGCTACTGACTGTTTGTCAGATATGTCTGATGTACAACCAAGGAAATAAAGCAGTCACTATCTACATTCCGTGAAAACAGATCTTTAGTAACAAAAAGAAAAGGAATAAATGAGTTTTCTACTCAAACTATTTAAAAATGTTTTATTTTTCTATAACTCAAGCTTTGTGTTGTTCTCTTCCAAAAGAAGCAATGTGTCATGGTATAAACAACTGCTTAAAGTCATGTAGAGGGCTAAAATGTTTTCATGCTAAATGTACTCATTCTATGTTTTAAACCTCTTTAATACATGGTTAAATGCAAACTGCCATAGGAAGTAATAAAAACTCTCTCTTATATTTTTAGGATCTCTATATTAGATTTAATAGCTCTTTATTTAGGTTACATGCATTTTAAAAGAGATTGTAACTTTCTTAACACTTGTGTTTTTTTCTTACTTGGTCTCAAAGAAATAGAAATAATATGTATTTATAATTTTAATGGAAGTTGAGATTTTCATATAACCCAAACATAATAGAGAAAAAGGAAGCAGAACAAGGGGATAATGGAGGAAAGGAGTATGGAAGAGACAGAGAAATCGCATAAAATTATATATTAACAAATGCATATAGACAGTGTATATATAGTTCATGGTTATGAATTCACCAAGTTATTTAAAATTGAAAAGGTAAAATATAATGGATTAATACTCCCTCCTTGTTATAAAAATTTCAGAAATAGTTATAATTGTACTATGCTTATGTATTTTTCCTCTCTTCGTTTTTGCCTCACTTTAATGTGAAAAGGTAATAATAACGTAGATGTTTTTCCAAAATTATGCATTTTTACAGTACAATACCTATGCATAGCTATTGATATTGTATTTACTGCTTTTCAATGACGTGTTACATGGTTTATGAGACTACCTTATTATTTCAGAAATAAGTATACTCTTAATAACTATAACGTGACATTTTACTTAACTCAACCTAATTGAGTCTCTTTGCTCTAGCATGTTAAAATAGAAATTTACTCATTTAAGTGGAGATATTTTACCTCTAGTTTTGATTATTATGTTTTAACTTTATAGTTGAAAATTCATGTGTTCATTTAGAACGTTAAAGATTTCTTTTCCTTTATCAGACTCATTAGAGTCTAAATAATTAGTAGAGGTTAGAATATTGTACTTATTATAATTTGTGAAGATTAAGTGGTAGATGTGTTATATATTAGTATAGTTAAACAATTCAAAGGAACATAACTTAAAAATAATTTGGAAACAAGTACTAAATACAGCCATAAGGTGGTTGCTGATTTTCTGCTGTTATAGACGGGGGGGGGGGGGTAAATCTATGTAGTTGATGCTACTTGGATTGGGAGTTTATAACCCCAGGCTGGTAGCAGCTTTATTTTTTTAAAGTTTTGCAATATATACATAGTTATAAAGAATTCTCACTTAACATCCACTTTATTCATCACTTATAAGTTTACAATTTATAATAATGCTAAATCAATTCACACTCACATTAAATTATTACTTATGATTTGGAGATTCAACATAACTTGTTCAGGAGGAAAAACTATAAGAAACCTATTAGGAAATAACATGATGTATCTTTTAACTAGCACCCATAGGCACACATTTAGAATGGTTACACTAAAAGGCATTTCAATTAACAATGGTTTAAATAACCCATGTAAAAGAGGAAGTTTATTGAGATGTCTAACTTTACATAAATCTAATCTGATTTTTTTTTACAAGAAACACATTTGTTGAAAGAAAATATAAATACATTAAATACTAACAGATAATATAGTCTTAATGAGTTAAGAGCATTCAAGAAAAAAAAGGTGTAGCCATCCTTTGGAATAAGTCACTACCATCTCCTAAGATAATAGACATATCAGGATGATAAAAGGATGTTGTGTTTAGCCATAGTAGAAATAAACAAGAACATTTTTGCATTGATTAATGTATACTGGATGCCAGGTATAGGTATCAATAGAGTAAAGCAACATCTAAACCAAATAGTTCTCCTATCAAAAGCAAATATCATTGCAGGAGATTTTAACTGTATCCTAAAAGAAAATGAGTCTAGAGCTCTGGGAAATAGAAAAATAACTTCTCAGGCCAAACACTTAAAAACCTCATTAGTTCATAATATTTGTGTGATATATATGAACAAGCTTATCCTAAATCACTACAATATATTTTTTTCTCAAATAGACATAATTGTTATTCTAAGATAGAATTATGATAGCTAATCAAATAGTTAATGATTGAACCAAATCTAAGGTCATCTCTTACCCATTGTCTTATCATCATAATTCAATTACTTTTGAACGCTCTAGCAATGTAACATTCAACATACAATTCAGAAGAATCCAAGCTCATCTGACATATATATATATATATATATATATATATATATATATATATATATATATGGGATGCCTTAAAAGCATATTTATATGGACAAATTAACAGATGATACCGTAATAAAAGGAAATCTTGGGATAAAGACCTAAAGGAGATGCAGAACAAATTAAACAAGCTGAAATTAAATAACAAAAAGAAACTTACCAATAGAGATACAATAGAAGAACTTGATAAACTAAACAATGAATACAAGGAAATACTAAATCATAAGGCTAGGATTTGCCTAGAAAAATATAAATATCTAACTTTCTCAATGAATCCTAAACATTTAAATAATCTTAAAAACAAAATGAAAAGACTTAATAAACATAATCATATTAAAGAAATCTATTCTATAAAGAAAAAAAAAAGAAATTTTTTAATTTAAATGACATAATAGATGAATTTAAAGGCTTTCTTAAAAGTAATCAAAATGGAGCCAAAAGATAAAATAAAAGAATTTGTTAGTAAAAGTATTAATAAAAACTTAAACAGCAAGCTGATCTTATAGATAAACATATAACTCTCTCAGATGTTCAGAGTCAAATCAATAAACTTAAACCAAATAAAGCACCAGGCAATGATGGTATCATACCAGAAATCTATAAAATAATGCCCAAAAGTGCTCTGACCTTACTTCAAAATATATTCTTAATAGCTCAGAATGAATCTAAAACTCCTCCATCTTGGAAATGTACATTTATTTAATCTATTCTGAAATCCAATAAAGACCCAAAATAATTGCTCCTTATATAGACCTATTTCAATTACTGAATGTCAACTATAAAATGTTTATGAATATCTATGCCAAAGGACTGCAAACATTTCTTCCACATTCAATAAAAGAAGATCAAACAGGATTTATAGTTGACAGAAATACATTTAACAACATTAAAATAACTTTAGCATTAATAGACTATTCTCAAAAGAAGAAAAAAGATCTGACTTTAATAAGCCTAGATATAAACTCTGCCTTTGATTTGATAAACTGGGACTACTTATTTATATTACTTGAATGTCTAAATTTCTCAAATAACTTTGTAACGCCAATAGAACACTTGTATAAAGGGGCATTAGCATATATTAAAAATGATACATCTGTTTCACAAAATATCCCAATCTTAAAAGGAACTAAACAAGATTGCCCACTCTCTCCTTTAATATTTACCCTTGTAATGGAACTCTGGGCTATTGAAATAAGAAGAAATAAAAATAAATAAGGATTACATATTAATACAGAAACTTCATCTAAAATTAAGCTCTTTGCTGATGATGTCCTTATAACATCAAAAGGAAATGAGTCTTCCATTGCATCTCTATTCAACTGTATGGATAGATTTCAAAAAATGTCAGGCTTAATCTTCAATGATTGTAAAACAACCATTCTCCCCTTATACTCAAGTAAAAACATACTAAAAGGAAAATATTATAAACCTGAATCACTCACTGATCAAATTATGTATTTAGGAATTATCCTAGCCAAAGATGTCAAGACTATAATCCATTTAAATTATAATAAATGTTTTGAAAATATACAAACACTCATAACCAGCTGGAACACATTTTTCTACAATGGAAGAAAGACTAACTATAATTAAAATGATAATTCTTCCCAAGATACATTATTCAGTCTATCTTATTATTACCCTCTAAATCTTTAATTAAAAAATTAAACTCAGTATTGTTAAGATTCTTTTGGCTACCCAAAAAACAAGGATAGCTTTTAAATATCACTTAAGCAGTTGGACCAAAGGAGGAATAGCCTTCCCAGACCTAGAGTTGTATTCAATTTCTTCCATAATTAAAACTATATCTCAACTAGTGGACTCATCTTATTTAGCCAAATGGAAAATTTACTGGATAATAATAAGCACAGTCTTAATTATAAAACCCACAGACTTACAAAACAGATTTATTAAATAGTCCTATGTTATGGATTATGAAAGATTCTGGCACTACTTATGTTGCACCAAAACACTCAACAAATTATATTTCTAATATCTTAATAACTTTTAGGAACTTTATATATAAACACCTTATTTATAAAGAATGGATCTTTTTGATATTTCCCATAGCTTTTACACAATATATCATATTATCATCAGATTAAAACAAGAACATGTTACTTAAATAAAAATAATTAAATTTTTGGTTTTAGATGATATCTGATAGGCAAGTTAAAACTATACACTCACTCTCACAATTTGAACTATATAAATCTGTTTGGCTAGATATGCAAGCCTTCAGACAGTTCCTGTTAAACAAACTTGATTTGATGTCTCCTGCAGTAAGACAAAACACTTCTATTTTGATAGATTATCTGGTACTGAATATACAACATAAATCCTCTCTCACAAAGGTAAACTTTCCTATATTTATAGGATCATAAGAGATGAAAGATATAGTTGTCCAGAAAGCTTTTGGAAATATTATTATTCAGTTAACTAAATGCCTAAAAAAACAAGATAAATCAGCAGGTACAACAACATCCTCTCTTAAGTGGAAGCTATACACTTGGAGGTTTATGTATAGATAATTTTATCCACCGCAAATTATGAATAAAATCAATAAAGAAAGACAACCTATGTAAGAGATGTAAATCAGAGATAAACGTAGGATGGGCACATATGTTTTATGATTGCTTGGAACTGAAAGTTTATTGGGAGAATATTAATGACTTGTTACAAACATTATTTACTGACTGTTTTAGCATAAATAGATCTATGGTTCTCTTTAATACATCTATTCCTACATGTGTTAAAAATAAAACTTCCTTTAATTTGGTCAGACCTAGCTGTAGCCAGAAAGACTATTACTAGAAATTGGATTTTTGAATCCCCTCCATCTTTTACAGAGTTTAAAAATTATACTACTGATCTCTGTCATTTAGAACTTCTATCAAACCACGAACATCTAGGAAAACATATGCATATAACATATGGGTTAGTTTACAGAATTTGTTAAAAAAAAGAATAAATTGTTTCATGAAATATTAATAGGTTTATTTACAAATGAATGTTTATAAAAGTGGATGTTCTTGTAAATACTTTAGTTATTTTATTTATTTACATATATTTTTATCAATTGAATGTTAAAACGAGATCATTTGTTTATATGTGAAAATCAATAAAACTGTTTAAAAAAAAAAGAAATGTATTTCAGTCAGTATTCTGTATCTGTCTTTGTCTAAGTAACTGTTCACCAGCTTTTACCTATATATCTTGTTTAACCCTCCATGCCTTTTTTCTGATGTTTTACTTTGCCCCAAACTCTGAATATAAGCTTTTAGGTGTGTGATAAAACCTGCTCAGTGTGCTCCACTTCATATCTTATCACAGTTACTGCATTGGAATAAGCTTTTTTCACATTTAAACATTCAGAAAAAAAGCCATGTGCATGTCTAAAAATGTTTTTGAATCTCTTTCCATGATTTTTTATTCTAATGTTTGTAGTACATTACAGTAAAATAAACTTTATATCTGAATGAGGGTAATGTACAAAAAAGAGGCAGTCATGGTAAAGGAAAGACAGAGATATGTATGTGGATGGTGTGTGAGTAAATTGCACCTTAGAATGTTTGTATAATATTCAAATGTTTATACTCGTAAATGTTAGCAAGTACAACATTTCAAGCATACACCAGACATTTGGTTTTTCACAACATAAAACACACAAAAATATATTAACTAGTTGACAAGCTTTCAATGTCTGTGGTAGTATAATATGTAATCCACCTGCCTTCTTCTGTTTTTTTCAGCCCGTTCACTTCAGTATAATGCTGTTCAGGATTCAGAAATGTTATTGCTGCCAGCACTGATTGGGCAAAGCTGAATATTCCAGTAGTGCGATGATATCTGCCATACAGAGACCAGATAAAGCTGTACTGAGCAACATCTCAACAGCTCATTATCATGACTCTGAATTGAACATTATGCTGTTTGATCTAACTGTACTGTTGTACCAGTGTTCCTCCTGCAAGAGCATGCAAAGTTGTAACCAGGTACACACACAGGCTTGCATATTCAGGCAGCTGACAACATGCCA
Source organism: Protopterus annectens (assembly GCF_019279795.1). Classification (NCBI taxonomy): domain Eukaryota; kingdom Metazoa; phylum Chordata; order Ceratodontiformes; family Protopteridae; genus Protopterus; species Protopterus annectens. The sequence continues at coordinate 406,581,319 of NC_056750.1, read as the reverse complement.
TAAATGCACAGACACACAGACACAATCACAGTACTTATTTCCCCACTCATGCTAGCAACCCCAGTACTATCAATGAATTGAATGGATGTATGCTGTCAAAAGTCAGTGTGTTCTTGTCACTTCTTCCATTTCGTGCCTCAAATAGATTGCTAAAATTATTTTCTGTATTCATGGTACTATGCTATGCAGATGATGGAGGTATTTCCAGGGGAGAGCACACAGTAATTATCATTTCCCATGCTTCTGGACTGTCACATTTGTATGTGGTTTTACAGGCAAGACCGCTGTTCACACTAAAAGCTGGTGCCTTCTTATCACTGTAGTGACACATCATTTTCTGAATGTCTCCAGCATAAAACATGGTGAAAACCTGCTTTCTGTTAGTTTACACTGTTGAAATGTAGTTCACTCTAAAAAAAAATCTGCATGTTAGGGTACTCTAACATGCTGGTAGGCAGAACAGATTATCGAAATGAACAGGATAAAGTTGATGGATTCTGACATAATAGTGAAATTATATTTGTAAATAACATCTGCTGTTTTTTAATTTCTGTGTGTAGGGAAGGAACGGAGTATTCGTAGGCATTGTACTCGGTGGTATGCAAGGATTGGGAGTATTTTTGTTTCCACATGTTATTTACATTACCATGATTACTACAAGGAAACCATGGTAATATAAGATCCTACACATTATCACAATCTCCTCGAAAGTGTCTTGAACTAGAAAAGTGCATGTTAATGTACAGCACTTCTTCGAGGCATTTTAACTGAGCCTGATCAAAGCATGCAGTAACAGCTCTCAGCTGGCATACAGTTTCTTAATGTTTCCAACTCTCAAGATACACAAACTTATTTTACAAATCCAGCAGTGTAGCTCCCCACTTCATGAATGATAGCAGTGTCATTCTACAAGGCTTCATGTAATTTGGCAGTTGTTGTTGTGAGACCTAACCTTAACAAAAAAGACTAGCGCAATGATTTCAGCATTGTATATGGTAGGGACCCATGTTCAGTGTGATGAGCATTTGGGTATAAAATAAGTAGTAAAGGCAGTCTGCGTTACTGAGATGTTCAGAGACATACAGTGAATTAGACAAGCACAAAGAGATATCAACATTTCTGTTACACCCTTCTCAGCATTCATGGAAGTTGTTCATTGTTATTTTTGCCTCCTTTGCTATGACTGCAAGGAAGCAGTAATTTAAATATCATGTTAACAATAGGATCTGGTGCTGTAGGAATTCCTATTGTTGAGACCTTGGTGATGTCACTACATGTGAGGTAACATACAGTATGGTTGCCTCATCATGTTGATATGCTCAGTTTGCTTTTTAACAGAGGTTCCAATGCAGTGCAGCAGTTTTACTACAGTCTAACGTCTATTATTTTGTGTTATGTTTATGTTCTCCTTCAACCATGGGTAGTTAGCTGCAACATCATGTTTTATGGGACAACAGCATTTTTTTTTAAGTTTTGCAAGTATACTGATTGTACTCTGTAAGAGTCGTGGTGTTTGCTGGGAGACTTGCTTTGCATAACCGGCCCATATGGGCCAGTCTAATAATAAAGTGCTACATAAATGCACCATTTATTCCAGCACTTGTCATTAGCATAATTCATAGATGTGGATCTTGGTAATGACAGGTGGCCTTCAAGTGTATGGAAATGGCTTTGAATGGAATAAGTTATACTATGCACTTTGGTTTACTGAATCACTGCATGGCTTGGCAGCACAATGCAGTTTGACAGTGAAGACCTGTTGGCAATAGTACTCCCAAGTCTGACATATCTTACTTGGTTGCTATTTTTTGCTCTGCCATTATGATGCACAGCGATTCATAATGATTTCCCAGTCATTTAAAAAGATAGTGGCACTATAGCCAATAACATGATATGGAAATGAGGGCATCTAGTGCTGTGACAACTCTCATTAGTGGGAGCTCAACAATGTCACACTGAGGGGATAGGGATTGTGTCCTCATGGTGACAGGTTTGGCTGCAACATAGGAAAAACTGTTGCCAGAAGGGTTTCTCCAATCACGCAGATCTTTTTTTTTAAATGTATATCTTGTGCACTGATATTGCTGCCGATTTACTCTCTGTTTTGCAACAATTCAGCAGTGTAGGGGCGTATGTGCTAGAAGACACAGTACACAAACTGCAGGTGCACCGCTCTGGTCCAATAACATGCACAGTTGGGACCAGTCTGTATGGAGTTATTAAAGTACTTAATCACGTATGATCCCAGGGAGTCATATGCATTTGTGTTCTGTACACACAATACTGTAGCTATATGGTACTTAAAGAATGCATGCAGCCCCCATATCACATAGTATATCAATATTTATGAATCCTACCTGGTTTTGGTATGCACAATGTATATGAATTCTGCTCTTGTACTTTTCAGCTGTGCATTGGAATATACACATTTTTACTGGTACACTAACACTTTTATGAGTTATGTGGGGCTTTGGTAGTTTTTCTATGTTGCAGCCAGCACAATTTTGAATTTGCTTTATGAATGTCACTTGGAGTTATCAGTATAGCACCGAAAAACTTTGTTGTGTTTCTTTTGGAGCTAATTTTATTTTAGGAGCTGCCATAATATTTTGTTTACTGTGTATACTGTATAACAGCCATATTTGTGAGGGAGACAGTTGATGTTATGTTTTTATCTGTGCATCAGTCGTATCAGATGCACAAGTAACACAGCCAATCAGTCTGAAGAATTAATTTTTATATTTCATAAGTATATTATATTTATGTTGGCTTCACTACTGAACATTTGCTGGGGTCTTTTACAACACTTAATTGCTAAAATGATCTTTTTTGACTGTATTTGTACTTAAACTGTTGAAAAATAAACTCCTACTGCCATGGACTTATTTTCTGAAAGCACTCTCTCTGAAGTGCACAATAGGACGTTGTTGACCCTGCAAGGCCTGGAACAGTGATCTTGTTAGGCTTTTCAATAATTTCTCCACCACGGATGCTGCAGTGATAGCAAATGTCCTGCTTAGTAATGCTACTTGTCTTCAGTTGCCCAGCCTTGACTACTCAAAGCCATTATCATTGTTTGGAACTGGATATGATCAACAGGCTGGTTTGGAATCCCTTTTAGGTGTTAACTGGTCATTTATCTTCCTCTAGAAATTGTTTTGGTCATCCATCGTTCCTCTGCCATACATTTCTTGGGTCATATATATGTCTTGGCTTACTGCATTTGAGGTTGATCCCACAGATTATGTGCTCCATGAGATGCAACAAAATATATGTCCATGTCTTTCCTGTGATCATAAACAAGTTATGCATTTTAGAGATAATAGATGGTATTTATAGTCTTGTGCTTCCCATGAGCACGATGGTAATCTGCAAATAGTGCTGCTGCACCTGTATTTAAATGAGCAAAGGGAGCTGAGGCAGTGCTGGTTTCAGGCCGTCTCAGCTCAGTGACAAAATGCCTGTATCGGTATAGCACTTCTGAAGTAGCATAAAATAAATAAAAATCAGAGTCGTTATGTGTGGAAGAATTTGTATATATGTACAGTCTTAAATAGTGTTCGACATTTTCAGCAACAGGCTGCGGATGCAAGACTGCTCAGGTCTCTCGATTTTGTACGAGAACCTGTGTTGAGTTGAGTGCTACTAGCCTACAACTTATCCAAACTGTTTCAGAGTTTCTTCTATTCAATGTAAAGTGTGTTCCTATATGGGCACTTTGTTTGGGACTTTATAAGGTTGGAACTGGCAAGATAAGAACAGTGGACATATAGGAGAATAAAGACAAGGGAACCAGAAAAGGAACACATTAAGAGGCTTGTGCTGGAGGAGGTTGGAGAGGAGGTGCACTATGTTTTGTGGTGGTAGAACCCCTTTTTTCTACTTTTTTCATAGGGAATAAAGGAAGGAGTAAGGGTGGAGGGTGTAGGAGAGACGGTCAAGGGCTAAGGAAGACGGAAATATAAATGACAGGCAAGACAGACAGGAATACTATGGTGGACTGACAAGGCGTACAGATGGCAGACAGAAAGGAACGATGAGGCAGTCTGTGACACAACCACTACCCTGGTCGGGAGAATCTCCATTATGTATCTTTCATGATGGACCTGGAAGGGAACCCTGATGGTGTGGGAATGGAAGCTTCCTGTGGTTCAAGGAATGGTGCCAACCATGTTGGCGAGTCTCGTATCTACTGGAGAAGAAACTGAAATGTGTACAACTGCCTCTCCATAGCCTTCAGCCTCAACCAGGTCCTGAAGCTCATGATGCTAGATTATCAGGCCAGCTGAAACTGGAGAATACACAGTAGCTGAGCCACTGCTCCCATCCTGTAATGATGTCATTGGTTGGGCAGGAGAAGTTGAGATCTTTTCCTCTCCTGAGAAGCTTGTGACTGACCTGCTCCAGGCAATACTGGATCTGCTAAAAAAGAAATAACACAGAAGAGAGAGGAAAAAAAAAAAAGAGGAGAAAAAAAGAGAAAAAAATGGATATAAAAAAATGACTCACAGGTGCTGTGAAGCAATTGCACTTATTCTAATAAAACAAAATTAAGCATTTAATCATCGAGTAAGAAACTGCTATTAAACGATGTTTCATAATTTTGCAGGTACTGATGGCATGACTGAATTCTGACAACCACTGTTTGATTTTGCTTGTTATTACTGCTTCTTGTATGGTATGAATGAATAAGTTGTGGAATGACATATAAGCCGTCTACAATGAAGTATTGCTGCAGTAAATACTGGCAACTGTTTCAGTGACAGGTAATGCTCTCACTACAGAGCTGCCATTCTTTATCAACTTCAGTTATTTCCACTTCACTAGTTTAGTGTAATACATTTACATTAACATCTCGGTTTTTATGCACTGACTATTGACTGATGATCTGACTGTGATAATCTAACAAAATGAAGCTTGGTACTGCATTAATGAATGGTGCCATATTTTAAGGCAATATCATTTTAAATTATATAATATTCTTCAGTATTTGTCATACGTATGAGTATTTTGCACTAACCAGGCCACTCTTCCCTGGTGCAGGTCACAATAATAGACAATCTCCTCCAGGACTCTGAAGTTATGATAAAAATAGGGGAAAAGTTGATTATTTTTCCCATTTGTGTGTGAACTTAGGCTGAAAGCAGTTCAGTATATCCAACTTGTGTTATGTTTATTAATAAAGCTTACAACTGATATCAACAATTCCCACCCCTTTTATGCTTAATTTTGTAAAACAGTACAGGGTCTTTTTCTGACTATATGCAACAGGTTACAGTGTAAACCTATGATTGAGCCTTGGGAAAGTAATTTTTGCCAAAGTATTTCAAAGATGTGAAGGTATCCATCCTGGAAATCTTTTGTGGTGTTGGCCTTTGCTGCAAGAAGGGCATGGTGTGCAACTTTAAGCAAATTATTACAACTTGTACTGAACATGGCTGTGTTCATTATATTCAATGGCAGCATAGTGTGTGTGGAGGGAGGAGGTCAGTAATTGATAAACTGATGTATATGCATCTGAGAGATAAACTATCCTGTTAACCTCACTTGGTAGTCAGTTTCAGGAAGACCACATTCCTGCAGATGCTGTTAACCTTGCAAACAATTACAAAGTGACCAGTTAAAGGTACAAAGAGTTATTACCATTAATGGTCAGCTCTGCATATGTGCCTCCATAATTGGCATTAGTTTTATGCTAAGGCAATTATATCTTCATTATTAAGTCTATATGTTATTCAGCATGGCCTAAAGCATTGCGGTTTGCATTAGTTATTTATATTATTTAATGCACTCCATATCACACTCTCACAACGAATACATACAACCATGCATGCTGATATTGCAGCAGAGGAATACATAACACAGGCACTACTGACAAGGAAATTCAAATTCAGAACTCGGAATTAATGCTTAAATGTTCTTACATGGCACTTTATTTCTTTTTATACTATAGTGGTATGCACAAGCCATTGGTATTTAACATATCACACAAGGAAGGCAGTATGATTTTACAACCATGTGGGATTGTGAGTTACAAAATGCTGCAGCATCAGCAAAGAACAAGACACACGAGAGACAACTTTAATCCCGAGGAGAATCGCATCCTCATAGATGCTCTGACGACATGTGGGCAATGAGTTTTGGAAAAGGGGGTCAAAACAGTCAAAGGGAGCTAAGGCATGGGATCAGGTAGTGGCTGACTTCAATGTTGGAGGGGGGAGGAACTGTGGCTTGCTACAGTGGGAGGAACTGTACCTTGCTACAGTGGAGGAAAAGACCCAGTGACATGGTGGGATGATCCAGTACAAATGCTAAGTACAATGCAATTGCCCATAATAGTAACGGTGGTGACCCTTCTGCACTCTTACCTTTAATGCCAGATGAAGTGTACCTTCTCTCCATATGGGGTAATGATTTTGATGCTGATGAGGATGCTGCTGAAATTCTTAGAGGGGGTGTGGACGCCAATACTTTTTGGCTTTTGCAGCAACCATACTCGGACAGTGTAGAAGGTTAGTTAGTATGTAACTGATTTTACTACATTGATCTGAGATATGTTTGATGGATGCATTTTCATCTTCAGGTATGTCGTCAAGTTCAGGTTTGAATCAAATTCTGCATACATGCATAACAAGTGTGGGCATCCTATCTTTATGTAAAAATCATTCTTCCGGTCACTGGTCTTTTTAACCACATATTGGCATATTTCTTCACAGGGTTAGCACCAGAAACAACCACTTCCTGTGCCTCAGTACAGCAGGCTGGTGTTGACACAGAATGTCTGTCAGATGATGCTTTAACACTCATACACACTGCACAGCCTAAGGACAGTAGCACACATTTGCAAAAGTGTACTGTTAGGCCTCTACACCACAGCAGATGGATAACTATGACACAGGCTGATACAATCAGCAGACTTGAAGTAATATAGTGCAAAGGTTTTTCCCCTACCTTTTATGTAGATTTATGTTAAATCTGAGGGTACACAATGTCAGAAGAAAGGGAACACTTCACTCAGAAAAATTAAGTATTTCGTCTGTTTCCAAAATGTATATTTCTTATAGATTGGATGAATAACATTGGGAAAAAGTTCTTTACACCTCTCCCCGTTTTTCTTAGATTTCACTTTGAGAAGAGTACCACTTTTCAGAACAACAAAAAATATCCTTCCATAATGAAGTTTTCCCTAAATATAGTATGTTAGCATATTAGCCATTCCCTTCAGTAGTATATTGACTGATACTGTATCTTTGAATCTTAGTGGTGCTGTCCCAGATATCATTCCTACCAAAGGTCAGTGAAAGTGTTATAATCAGTTACTGAATGCAACGTGTTTAACACTAAATTAACTAAATGGATAGAAATATTTGCCTAAAAATAAACAGGTGAACCAGAGGTAGCTAGGTGTTTTATAACCACATGATAGTGCAAGTAACCCCATCAGATGTCACATTTAAAAGAAGAGTCTAATCTTAACAGCATTATCTAGTTCCTACCATCAGTTGTATACAAGATGGCGAAAAGTCTAAAAGCTGTTATAATAAACAATTATCTACACCCCATAAATGAAATAACATCAAGAAAGGAATTTTTAGCAATGTGTGAAATACACGTTAGAAGCATGCTATGAGAGGCAATAAAAACACACCTTTAAGACAAGAAATAACTGCAGTAGTCAAATCATTCATTATTTGTTTGACAAGGGCTTTGTGCTATATTTACTGTATGCTCATAAAATATTTATTGTGTTGGAATAACTGCTACAGATATTTAAGCCAAAGGCAAGAAAACATATTTTGGATATATATAATGCGAATAGATGAAACACCCTTTTTAGTCACATAATAGAACAGGACAATCGAGTTACATTTCATTAAATGTTATTGGGTAAAAAAGGTCACCATGCATTTTAGAAAAGATGGTATAAAAGCAAGATGTAAAACATGTTATTTTTTTAAGCTAAATGCCAAACTTAAATGGAAAAAATTAGCTAGCAAGGAAAATGGTGCTGTATAGTTTTTATACTTATTTTTATTTCTTAGTAGAATGCAGTAGACTTGGATTATACCTCTGAAATGAGAAAAGGCAAGTAAGTGAGCAGTAATGGTAAATCAGCTTTATGTTGATTTGAATGGTGAAAAAAAACCTTAAAATTCACCTGTGAATGCTACTGTTAATTCTAATGACTTTATGCAGTATTTTTTGTTAAACTATAAAAACTACTTCATGTATACATTTATATGACTACAAACTCAGTTGTCAACTAAGAAAAATGTTCATGTTTATATCTATGTATGCATGCATGTCCTATTTCTTCTGTTTTTTTTTTTTTTTTTTTTTTTTTTTTGTGGTATGCCATAAGCTGAACCTGAAAATGGTCCAGAAGGATCAGCATTCTATCTGATGAACACATTGAAATAAATAAATAAATAAATAAATAAATAAATAAATAAATAAATAAATAATAAAAAGTAGCTGAGCTGATTTATACAATCATGTGACTACTGCCCCTTTGTTAGGACGCATTCTCTTAAGCACACTGCAGTTTGTATGATAAAAATCCCTCTGACAGTATATCCTGAAGCTTTCAGTGACCACAAGTTCTTTGCCCTCCCCCACACTTTACCTTGCTCATACATACTAATCTTAATGCTGACCCTAAGGATGCATGTTAACTTAGGAAGACCCCTTTCCCTAACAGTACCACTACACAAGACACTCAGATGCACAAACATACACGATCAAACATGCATAACACCCAATCCTAAAAGACAAAAATACACACACCATAAAAACTATCCTCTAAATTAACCCTTACAAACCTACCCCAGCTCACATACTGTAAGCAAACATGATTGAACTTCCTATCTTTGATTTCCAATTTACTCAACAATGAATGCTTTTGATGTTTCTAATTAGCATAGCATACTTTCAAACAAATTGCCATTTGAAAAGTATGTCTGATACCCGGGTCTACTTAGAAATCTTGACTCCCATATAACCGATGCTCATTTATGTGAGATGAACATAGCAAAAGATGAAATACCCGAACAGTGAAATTTTCCCAAGGTAAGTAAACACTTGTCCAACACACCCTTTTTTCCACTGTAGTGCAATCCTGGAGCTGGTATATATAGTTGGAGGGTGTGGGGGGCATAGCCCCCCAACTAGGTGTGTTTTACTTACCTCGGTGTGTTTTGTTTACGTTTGGGCAAGTGTTTACTTACCCTGGGAAAATTTCACCATTCAGGTATTTCATCTTTCGCTATTTTCATCTCGAGTAAATGAACATCTGTTACATTATACATATACATATGTATATATATATATATATATATATATATATATATATATATATGTGTGTGTGCGTGTGTTTTAGGGTTAAGATAAGGGAAGAAATTTAGTGAGAGTGCTAGCGATTAGATGTGTGGGTGTCTGTGATGAGTGACTGAACTGTCTTTTGTAGTGGGAGTGTTACAGATGTGTTGCTTTTATGGAAGTTAAGTTAGTGTTCTGAAAAGTACTGGGAGAATTGAGTAGCAGAAAAAGTGTTTGTTTTGCCAATCTGTACATGTTTTTAGGCCATACAGGCAAGTGATTTAGACATTATGTTTACATTCTGTATGGTGATCGTGATACAAAGAGGTTAAGAAATTAACTTTTTCCACTGAATGTGATCTTGGAATTGATACATTTAATTTATGGGGTACGCATGGGGGGCTTGTCCCCCCCCTGCATAAACGTAGTAAAAAGTGTGTTTGTTACTTTGGTGGCGTTTGGTGGAAGGGGTGTTATAGATTCATAGGTTCATAGGTTCATACTAGGCTATCTGCCCTAGGGCATTTATAAGCCTAGCCAGAGTGTGTGTGGCTTTCGCCACCCCTTGGGATGAGAATACTATGCCCATTTAGGGTTTAGTTTACTGTGCCTCTGTCTAGTAGTGACACAGAGATGACCCCCCGGGGTAAACCTACGATCTCCCATCCACTCGTCAAGATTTCTCTTGAAGAGAGTTAGTGAGGGGCTCTGCCTAACATGGACTGGGATTCTGTTCCAGAGTGTAGGTAGCCTCTGGGTTATGAATCTGTCCCTCCAGCACATCCTATTTATTTCTGTGTTGAGGTTCAAATCTCTTGCTCTCGTGGCTCTGATGGATTTGGATTTTCTGAGGTGGAGCATGTCCATTAATTCCGGATTGGACATGGCCTTGTACGTCAGGCATAGATCACCTCTGAGTAGGTGGTATGCGACTGAATAGAGCTGGAGTTTCTTCAGCCGGCCAGCATATATGACATATGTTTGAGACCCTTTATCCTCTTGGTGAGGAACTTTTGGGGTCTTTCTAACTGCTGCAGGTGTCGGGTAAGAAACATCCCAAATGGGGCATTGTACTCAATCATGGGCCTGATAAGAGAAGAGTAAAGGGGCACAATGACCTCTCTTGATTTAGATGTGAATCCTTTCATGATAAGGTGGGCAATATAGAAGGTCTTCCTAACCACCTTGGCAATGTGAGTGTCAAATGAGAGGTTACTGTCGACTTGGGTCCCTAGGTCCCTGATTACCTCTTCCGTACTTAATGGATTACCACCTATGTGGTAATTTGTGGGTACCTTGTATTTCCCAAAAGGTATGACTATACATTTTTTGGCATTCAGTTTAAGGCCATGGCTCTGGCACCAATTATCCGTTTCTATGAGGCCTTTCTGAAGGATGCTTGTGTCCGCTGGAGTATCAATTATGGCGCCCAGTTTGCAGTCATCTGCGAACTTTGTCAGCCACAATCCTCCTATGTTTGCTTGCACCTCAGAAAAATAAATGCCGAACAGGAGGGGTCTCAGGACTGAGCCCTGTGGGACACCGCTTGTGACTGGCTTAGAGTCTGACATGGCTCCAGCAATTCTGACCTTGTGGGTTTTGTCCTTGAGCCAGTTTGCAACCCATCTTGTGACATATGGGTTTACATTTAAGCTGGTGAGTTTGTCAATGATGCCCGAGTGGGGTATTGTGTCGAAGGCTTTTGCGAGGTCAAGGTAGGTTGTGTGAACTGCCTTACCCTCATCAATGGCCTTAGGGACTTTCAAAAAAGTCGACTAGGTTCAAAAGGCAGGATCTGCCTTTGACAAAGCCGAATTGGGTAGGATCCAATGTCTGTAGGTCCCCAATGTCTTTGTTTATGAGTTCCATAATGATCCTTTCCATAGCTTTGCAAACCAGGCTCATCAAGCTTATGGGGCGGTAATTTCCAGGGTCCATAGAAGCACCTCCTTTGTGGAGTGGGACCACTGTTGCTGTACGCCACTCTTTGGGTACATATCCTGTAGTAAGGCTAAGATTAAACAGCAGCCTTATGTGCGGGTTTAGTTCCTCTTGTGTGTTGTAGTTTTCAATGTTAAGATGCACATTTTCAGTGTTCTGAGTTTTCGTTGTTTTGGGTTTTCAGTGTTTTGGGATTTCAGTGTTATGGTCTCAGTGTTTTGAATTTCAATGTTATGAAATTTCAGTGTTTTAAAGTAGACCCAAGAATAATTGCAACTTATAGTGCTGATTGTCAGAATACCGATAGTCATGTAGAAAGTAGTGTTTCTAAATGTGGGTATGTCTTTTTACATTTTTATGGGAATTATCTCAAGTAATATTGCAGATGTTTTGTGCATTTCCAGCAGTAGTGGGCAGTGTGTAAACTACTGTAAGGTAAGTAAAAGTTATATGCCCTTTTCCCCACTGTAGTGCGATCTTGGAGTTGGTATGTATAGTTAGGAAGGATGTGGGGGGCGTAGCCCCCCACCTAGTTTGGTTTTATATCATCCAATTTCTATTAAGAGGTTACATCAGTAGTTTTTTAATTTCTGGAAAGAGTTAGTCATTGGTGTTGTAAGTGTGCATGTCTATGGTTTACAAGTTAGTATTTTGAAATGCAGCATTGGAAGGTTTCAGTCAAGTGAGTTCCCAGTATTTTGAAAATTAGGTATTTTGGTCTCGGAATTTCAGTCATGTGAAGTAGACCCATACATGTGTGTGTGTGTGTGTGTGTGTGTGTGTGTGTGTGTGTGTATATATATATATATATATATATATATCTCCACTTTTTAATTTCGAAAGCCCAAAATCTCGACGTTCAAAATACAGATCCCAGAAAGCTGAGATTTCGGACTCTCGAAATTAAAAAGTGGTAAAAAAAAAAAAAAACAGTAAAGCAACTAAAACAATGTTTTTGCAGGGGGCAAGCCATCCTGCACCCCCCACATCCCCTGCAACTTAAATATACCATCTCCGAGATCGCGCTACAGTAAAGAGAACGGTAATGCTCCTGTTCCGCTTACCATTCTCTTCACTGTAGCACGATCTCGGAGATGGTATATTTAAGTTGCAGGGGGTGTGGGGGGTACAGAGGGGCTTTCCCCCCTGCAAAAACATATTTTTAGTTGTTTTTTTTTTGTTCCACTTTTTAATTTCAAGATTCCAAAATCTCGATGTTTTGAGTTCGGTATGTCAAAACTCGGGATTTTGGGCTTTCGAAATTAAAAAATTATAAAACCCTTGTTAGCTTTGAACTGAGATTGTAGGATCCGTATTTTATTTCAGTATGTATACATGTTAAAATCCATGCCCCATGTGGTTTGTGTTAATAGACGGTGGATATAGATCTTAAATTCATTTGGATCAGTTCATAAGATAGATTAGTAGTTACACTACATCAGTATGCCCTAGTTTTATAAAGATCTACAATGCTTTAAACATTAGTAATCAACAGGACAAATACATTCTGTACCTACCTATTGTGAATCAACAGTATATTAATTCATTCACTATTAATATGCAATATATTATGTATTTTTAGTATTTTTTGTATGATTATGTAGCATAAGTACAGTTTTTAAATACTTTTTATATGATGCACACTTTTTTAGAATATTTATGTAGAAGTTAAGCAAGTTTGTTTTATGTTTAAAACATTTTTCAGTGTATTAACAATCTTGTGCTAAAGTATTTTAACAGACATGGCCGTTTTAAGATTTATTCTATCAATTAGAGTTTGGCGCCTAAAATAAGTATTTAAGCTTGATTTTATGCTTTGGTAATTGTTCTGAAGAAATCTGCATGTTAGCAGATGAAAGCGCTCAACCTTGATGTTACACTCAATAAAGTGGTTTTCGTGATAGTACTGGCTTCGAGTGGTTGGATCACCTTGTTCTGTACATATATTTCTACAGTGAAATTAAAAAGTGGACCTAGATATATATATATATATATATATATATATAAATAATATATACATACATGCACATGCGTGTGTGTGTCTCTCTCTCTCTCTCTCTCTATATATATATATATATATATATATATATATTTATAAAATATATCTGTGAGTGTATTATATATAATAGAAAAAAATGAAATGGTATAAAGGTCACACAGACAAACCAGTAAAAACTGCATGAAAAACCAAGCCCAGCTAAGCTACAGTTTTCACTGTGTGATATCTTAAACCTCCTGTAATGGGCATCCATGGGATACATGCAGATGACCACCATAAGAACATCATATTCTTCTACAACATGGCTTGTAAATGTCCATGACTTTTGTACTTTTTAATCTTTATGGTTACTTTCAGGCCAATAAAGGTGTAAAAAGGCCAAAACATGGATGTCCACAGCTAGTGGATTGATGACATGGTTAGTGTGGAGATGAATGCTTGATGATACAGGTAGATTTGTGATAAACACACAGTAAGTTGAATGTTGATAAACTGTTTTGCATACCCACTCATATTGAAGATTTTTAACTTAACAGTTGACTGACTCCAGACAAAGAGTGTGCTTAAGACTTTTTTCTCACAAATGTTATCAATATTTTTTGATATCTCCACCCTTAGCATGTCATCAGAAATGTATTTACATGTTTAGTGCATCAACAGTTTGCCTGCAGCTGGTGTGTAATCAGAACTACTAAAGTTCCATAAAAATGCCATATTTGTGCTACTTGCTAAAATTCATGTAAAATTAACGCACGCTGCATGACAGACACACAATCCTGCAAAGTACAGCAGCTGACAGCACACACAAGCCCAAATACATGCTTGCTTTAAAGAAATTAAAACATAAAATACAGCCTACATTTCTCATTCGGTTAAGTGTAAAAAAAGGTAACTTCATATATTGTATGTACAAAGTGCAAATGCACAATTAATCCAAAAAACAGCACTTCCCACTGGAGCTTGGATCTATCATACAGCTCCCTTGGCACCTACCTAGGGCATTGTGCAAGCCAGGCCCCCATTAGTACTGCTATTTACTGTTGTTTGCTCCAATATTAACATATTTTCTTTGTCAGCTGTAAGAGATACTAATGCAGAACTCACTATAATTAAATTCCATGACTGTGTACCAGTAACTGAATTAAAAATCAATGTATGCTGTGCCTTTCATCCTTGGATAGAAAATAACATAAGAATTACCAGCATACATTTAATATTGCTTGCTCTATATCTGGTTGACTTGCTGTTATCTGTTTGCTAAAGTAACACTGCACTGACCTGTGTATGGGCAGTGGGTACGGGTACTAGTACGAATATAATCCATTATTATTTTTTTTTATGGTACCTAATTTTCTAACTTTTTTGTACCAAGCTATATGTAATTTTGCTGTTTTTAATGAAAGGTATTTGTTCTATTTCTACTCTTTCTCCCAATTTCCAACTTTGTATCCTCAGCAAATGTGGTACAGTTATAGTTCACTAAATGTATGACCAAAAATGCAATGAGAGAACCCAAGAAAAATTAATGAGTTCAGTTTCCATCTGGAAAAAAAAAAATAAAATGAAATGTCAAAGGATTGTTTTGTCTAACTACCATGTTCACAAAATGTAACTCCTCTTCAGGCATCATATTTGCAGTATAGCTGATGAGAAAGAGCTGTAAAGCTCGTTCACTTACATGAAGTATATCTGAAATAAGGACTGATGTTGAACTTTAGACATTGCTGAATGTGATAACTGGTACCCTCTGTATTACTAAATACCAGATCAGCGTCTTGGCTTATTAACATGATTGGTTAACAGAAAATTGAGGACTTAGTAAAGAATTTTATTTATTTATTTAAATTAAAATAAATAAAATAAATAAATAAATAAGTAAATAATCTTGGCTTATTAACATGACTGGCTAACAGAAAATTGAGGACTTAGTAAAGAATGAGATGGCATCCACAATGTTGAAGTATCAAAGGTAGGTAGGGACCTAGTCAGCTATAAATTCACACAGACTGCAGAAAGGACAGACCAGAACTTATCTAAACAATCCTGTGTTGGTTTGTGATTAATTGTGCAGTTGCTTGGAAGGAAGGGATGGCTTGTAGATAAGATTTACCAGAATGTTGGTTTGTAATTTATTGAGTTTGTACTGTTAAAAGAGGTGTGACCGTGAGTGATGGTGAGCAGAAGCTACTGTGCATGAAGTAAATGAATTCTATAGTTTGTGCAACTTTCACAATTGGAACAGTCAGAGCGATGACTTTATTCTAGTTAATTTCATATTTAATTGTATATTTTTGTGTCATTTGTCTCACAGAAATTGATTTAAAATCTGTGTGGTAACTGATTTTGGTTATCCTTTTATTTTATATTGTTTATTTGCAGCTAAAATGGATTCCTTAAAGAAGTATGACATTAATGAATTGTTAAAGCATAAGTATCCTGTATAGTGTACTAAATGCTATGTATATTTTAAAGTCACGCAGTCACTGTCTTCCTTCACAAAGCAGAACCTGCAGTCACTACATCTGTCCTTGTTTATTGCAGGAGCTCTGCTACAAGGCCCTACACCTATAAGTTTACTGAGAATGTTGTCAGTGTTTAATGTAAGTATATTTATCATGCAGAACCTTGCTGCGTATTAATTTTAGTCCGTGAAATACATGCCTGCTCTGTGATTGAAAGTCACTTTGAAATAGTCCGTGCACTCTAAGGACCATTTTACTGAGTTGGCCACTGTCCCCTTCCTTTTACTTGACCAGTAGCCTTTTTTGCATATGACAATTATTTAGTCTCAGGAAATGACAGAAAACCTGTTTTACTTGCATCTCTTTGTTAATTGCTTTGGTCTGTATGTAAAATGATTGGTCTTTGCTACAAATTGACCTGATGGTGGGAATTTCCCAATACCTACCACATTTTCCTTTACAGCAAACCAATACCAGAATTCAGTTTAGCAGAGTGACTTACTGCTTTCCTCAAAATAAACAGTCATTAACAAATATGTATTACTGTCCTTTATATCCCTTCTGGTGACAATACAGCCATACTGGAAGATATCCAGTATATATAACATTTCCACAAGAGTAAATATTACTAGATGATGTGAACGTCAATTGGTAAGACATAAACTGTAACTCCTGTACATCTAGTGTGACTTGTATGGTTTCACAAAACTAATTAATAGCCCTGCACATTATAGCAAGACATCAAATTCTCTGTTAGACTGGATTCTAGTATCAGACCCTAGCAAATGCTTCATCACATGTACAATGTCAGACTGTCTCGGTGATCATCTCCCATTCTATATGACAAGACATCTCACACACCCAGTTAAACAGCATATTTATAAAACAACATGTAACCTTTCCAAGTATAACCCAGAAATGTTCCTTACTACACTGTCATCTATTAACTGGAACTTCCTAGAAATCATCCCCTTAGCCAGTGCTGTTATTGAATATCCTAAATAGCCTTGTACCTCTTAGAAGAAAGAGACTGAAAACAAATAATGCAGTTTGGCTATCCAAAAAGAGCAGAATGCTAATGCAGGATAGAGAAAAAGCATGGAAAGAATGGCAGAAATATAAAACATCTCAATATCTTGAAAACTTCAGAATGATTCACAGTTGTACTAAAAAGCAAATAAAGAAACATTTTGGACAGCCATTAAAGAAATCTTACATCCTGGGGAAAAATTCAATCCAAACCCTGCTTCTGATAACTCAACACTCAAAACTGCAATGCAGTTCAACTCTTTTTTTTTTTTTTGTTATAGATGGTATAGCATCTTTAACTAGGGAATCCTCAAAGTCAAATCCCAACCCTCCCCAACATCCACATATCAATACATCCACTTCCAGCTACAAACCTGTGCCCAGAAACAATTTTAAAGTGTGCTGTTCTTCAGCTGATGACCTAAACATGTACCTAAAAACAGCAGCCATTAGCACTGCTTATCCTGTCTCACTCCTTATAAATATGTCAGTCCAGGAATCACATGCTCCCTCTCTCTGGAAAAAGTCACATATTATCCCTCTGCACAAAGGAAAACATTCAACAGACATTAGTAGCTTTAAACCTACAGAAATCTAATCTCCCCTCACCAAAATACTTGAAAAATGTATTCAAAACAATTGCTAGACTATCTCCTGCAGGAAGAAGTCTTATCCCCTACACAACTTGACTTCTGTCCTTCTCATAGTACTTGCACTGCCCTATGTAGATACTGAAATTAAAGTTAGAGATAATGGTAAACTAGTCTGTTCCTTATTTCTAGACTTGTCTAAAGCCTTTGACACAGTTTGTCAAAGCAAACTTTTACTTCAGATGTCCTCGCTAGGTTTCTGTCAGCCCAACCTTCTGTGGTTCAAAATCTACCTGTCCAAATAGGTGTCAGTCAGTAAAATGGCACTTCATGCTCTCTCCTTATTTCCCAGTCACCACCAGTGTACCACAAGACTCTATCCTTAGCCCCCTACTCTTTAACATTTTCACCAGCACCTTCTATATTTCCACACAACAGGCCACTTGAATACGATATGCAGATGATTCCACTCTCGTTTTCACATCTGACATGGTACACCTCCAAACAATTACTCAGAAAGCTTTAACAGCTACTGAATCATGGCTGTGTAACTCGCAACTCATGCTCAACCCCCAAAAAGACAAACTACTATTTTTTCCCCTAAATCCCTGTCTCATGATAAAACAAAAGTCTTGTCTCTTTATAGTACAACTATTGAAGACACTTCTTGCATCAAACTATTAGGGGTGATAGTGGATGGTAATTTTACATTTGACCTCCATATACAAAATTGCATAAGAAAAACTCATGAAAAATTAGGGATGCTTTATTGAGCCAAGCACTTCATCACTGATGCAACTAAACTACACTTGCCACTACTTATCGCCTCCCCACTTTTATTTATGCTGCTCCCATCCTTACTAACTTCCAGACTTCAAAATTGAAACTTGAACAATGCTATAATGAAGTTGCTAAATTTGCAGCAAATACCCTTTTCAGAACCCACCACTGTAAAGCACTGAAAAGCCTAAATTGGTTAGAACTGCTGCATCAACTAACATATACATAACTTCCCACCACCTATAAAATTATCCAGCACCCATCTGCCTGTCCAGCACTAAAAAGCATTTTACACAACTATGTTCCCAACCGGTCATTATGATCCAGTGACCAAAAACTCCTGTCTACAAACCTAGCAAATCTGCTGGGCATTGTCTGTATTTGTACAATGTTGTTAAGGCCTCAAACCCCTTACTTGTATCCATCAGGTCTATACCCTCCCTCCCATCTTTCAAAACCACTCTGAAAGACTTTCTAACTAAAATCTGGCCCTATTCTTGCTCACACCAGGATACTCTATATCCCTAAATGTGAACAAGTGCCTTTCATTTCTTATACCTCCTTACTCTCCCTTCTTTACTTCTTATTGCTATCGAATTCTCTTCCCTGCCTGTTTTCTCTATAAGTATACCATAGGCCTGTTTTCCCTCACTTCATATTGCATTCCCTAAATGTATTAGACTAACTTACCTTTAATTTCTCCCCAAACTGTCTAAAGTTTCTCTCAATATTAAATGATTATCATAAAACTTGTATTGATTCTTAACCAATGTTTTTATATCATGTCTAATTTGTTATAATTATTTAAACTACATAATTTGGAGCTTTTCTCCCCAGGCCTTCGCTGAAAATGGGCTTGTACCAATTTGAACTTTCCAGGGAATCAAATATCAGTAAATAAATAAAGATAACACTTCATAACTCTGGTGATCTGTGTTCCTCATGTCAAAAGTTGGATGATTTGCTTACCATAATTAGTAGTAATCTGGACTTACTGATGACGAATACACTTGTGCAATTGGCATAGCTTGAAGAACTGTTACATATATTGAGTGGACTGATGAGATTAATAATGTTGGGCAAAGAGCAAATAGAACACTTTTAGGAAAGGAAGTGTCTGTTCTTAGTAAAGATCACTCAACCTCTGTTGAAGAAGATAATGCCACTGACAACTGTGGAATTCTGTATACAAGTATTCAGCAATCTGAGGATTCATAGCATACAGAAGAAAATAAAAAAAAAAAAAAAGAAGGAATAAGTTCACAACAAACAAGGAGGAAACGGAAACTCTTTATAAAGCAAAGAGAATACATACTAAAAAAATACTGTTTTGTTGTGTAACACACAGATTACAGGGATTTATACTTTTTTCTACAAGAAAACCTGCAGTCTACAGAAAAAGGCATAATTTTTCTGAAAGAGAAGGTAGAAAAAGAAACAAGTGGGTGAAAAGGAAGACATCAAAACTGAATTTGGAAGTACTGAAGAACATTACTGTAAGATAAAAGAAGAAAAAGACAGAAGTTGACAGTGTGGCTCAAGTTGTGGCTGTACAAAGCCGGGTCTACTTCAGTAGACCGAAAGACCACAACACTGAAAACCAAAACAATGAGACCACAACACCGAATGTCCATAACCACGAAAATCCACATAAAAGAATCCCACAACAACGTGAATTAAAACACCCTACCTCTATCCTTGCATGCTGCAATTTGTCATTACTATTATTAGTGTAAAATGATAACACGGATTTAGCCTGTTGTCACAAAATATGATCTACTATTCCCCTGTCATACAGTGGATTTGAATGTGCTTTGTAAGTTAAGCAGCAGCCGCTCATTTTGTGTTCTATAGTTGTTCCGGGTCTACTTCAGTAGACCTGTACTGTATGTGTTGCTCATGTCTTCTTTGTAAATGTCACGGTGTACCCAAACATTTAAGTCTAACAAAAAAATAAACTGCAAGAAGGATATTAAAAGGGTGTATGATACTTATATTTACATTCTGGTTTGTTGTGTGCCTTCTGCTATTAATTTAATTATCTGATAGTGTATAAAGAAGTCAAACTATGCAGATCTTTCTTTCTTTTGTTTTTTCTCGGTTAGGGGTCACCACAGCGGAACTCCGGTCCACTAATAATTGGCAGATCTAATCTGAAAGTTCTATCTTGAACATTAGCATGCTAATGTGACATGGAAATTTGTGTTAGGATGTCATATCACTTGTAAATTTGACTTTACTGCTATACTAAAAGCTTTCTGAAAATTAAATATAAACAGTTATGAATATTTGCCTAAAATTGTGAAATGTCTCCTAGTAATTCAGTTAATACTGTATTCAGTAAGACAGATGGCGACACTGTAAAGCTCATCTAAGGTATGAAAATATAAAATAATTTACTCCCCAATGCAAGCAGTAATTTTGGTATGATATTTACAATAAGGTACACCAATCATTTCCTTCTCCAAAATATTTGTAAAAACCAAGTACATGTGATTAGAAAATAACTCTCTGTTGTATGTGCTACTCCTGATTGTTGCAGTACTAGATCTGAATTAAATCAACATTTGTCAGCCAATTCAAATTATAAAGGTTAGGGTTTATAAATGCTAGTGAAAACTGCCAAGGGGATAATGTTCTTGACTCTTTAAAGGCAACATGTTACCAAACTCTGTCATTACAGGCAAGGCATTTAAGGCTAAAACAGGTATGAACAACACTACAAAACTGTTTTATCGTAATTCCCTTCTAATTACATGTCTACGACCTACGGACATGTATGCTATGCTGAGAAGCTTCATTCTAGTTCTTTAAATTAAGTGCAGTACTTTACACTACATGTTTCGTTTATGTGGATTTTCATGGTTATGGATGTTCGGTGTTGTAGTCTCGTTGTTTTGGTTTTCGGTCTACTGAAGTAGACCCACAAAGCCAGATGGATAATTGTATGCTTGCAAATATAAGTAATGAAAACAGTGGGATTAATAAGACTAATGGTGACAAAGATCATTCCTCTCTGTCAATTGATAGAGCTGATCTTACCGAATTCGAAGTTGAGGGTAAGGAAAGTAAACATATATTTTTTTTTGTCTGTGAGTGATGGAGCTGTTTTCTATTTTACCTGCTCCATTTTGTTTTGTGTTTTAAGAAATCTGCTTGGTCTGGTATTTTTATTCTGTGTGAGAGATGGACACTTAAATTATCTAGGCTGCACATTTCAAGTATTTTTTTCTTTGGTTAAATTGTTTCTTGAGTGATACTTAAATACACAGTGAATTTCTGGGTTTTTGTCTTTTTCTGAAAAGATTTCAAGCCTGCATAAGCTAAAAGCACTGCTGGTGATTCCCTGCTAGTTCCCACCCACCATACCCTTTGCTGAACTTCTTTTTAAACCTGGTGATTTAAGATGCCTATCCCTACTGTAAATTGTGCTTAATAGGCTCCTCCCTTTCTACACTGCTGTTGATAATCTTGAATTATTTATTTGCCTTTCCTTGTGCAAAAAGTGCATTTTGCATTACATTGTCTGTTCTACTGATTTACTTGCTCTGAATTCGTTATCTAGTTAGTTGCTAGATAAAGTAGTGTAGTTTTACAATCTAGCAAGCACTTGTGTGTTTTTATATCAAGAAGTCAGTGGATTTTCCATCTAGAGCACTGGGAGGTAGCCTGGTCTGTTTGGGCTGGGGAGATTTCTGCATGTTGTTTTATTGGCTGGAGGGCTTATTTTGTTTTTAGTGCCTTTATAAATTTTGTATAATTGAGTGGCGCTCGGTTCATTTATACAAAGCAAAATATTTTTATTGAATAATCGCACTTTTATAAGCTGTTTAAAGTACACTGCTGTATCTGTATCTTTAACTTTGTTTGTGATAGCATTTTATATCCTAAGTTTGTAGCTGCGTTTCGCTCTGCATCCTCCTCTATTGTGATTTTACATTAGAGGACTGGGATTATTCATCTGGTGGCAGCATAGACGGCTTTAGGCATAGGCCAACTAAGCAGCCGCCTAGGGCGCTGCTCTACAGGGGCACTTTTCCAGTATTTATTTGGTGTAGGTAGACCAGGATGTGGCACCGGTTAGTGTGGTGGGTGCAGTGGAGCCCTTTTGCCTAGGGCACAACTTGACCTAAGGCCACTACTGGGTGGCAGTAGGTGTTTACTTGGTCTAGCTGAGCTGGGAAGCACACAAAAAACTCCCTGGACAGATGCCCACGTCTGGAAGCGTTACTTATTTTCATTATACAGTGAAAGTTTGCTCTGCTAGTTACCTTATTATGGCACCCAAATCTATTGCTGGTCAGACAGCATCTGATTTGGTGCTGGGCAGCATCGCTGGTTAGGTGAGGTGCAGATTACACCATGTAAGCACCCTTCCCTCATCTGGTTACAAACACCCTCTACTCATATTCCCTTCAAGTGCACATTAGGACCTGCAATCATGGATGGGCACTTTCCTGCTATCTCTGCATTCAGCTTGGTGGACATGGGTATTCTGAGGCAATGTAAGAATTGCCTTATGTACATTGACAACCACTGAATTTTCGAACAGACGAATACATTGTGAGAGATGTATTTACACATTGATATTGGAAGCTAGACTCTCATATATAGACTCAAATAGCAACAAACAGGTTGTCAGTGACTAGAACACATCAGTAACAGCAACAATAGAGGAACACACACACAGACCTACATATGCAGAGGTGCTCACATGTAAATTACCCAAACTTTGAAGGTCTCTCGGGCACAGTCCTCAGAAACTCTGCATGCACACAGACAAGACAACTCTCATCACAACACACAAAGCCACATCGCATTGTGTTTCAACTGTCAAGCCTATAAGGTGAAACACTCCATGACCCAATATTCTGGTCATTAGAGACTCCATTGTGAGACACACTGATGTCCCTCTTACCAGGCTGGATAAGGGGAAGGTTACAGTTAGTTGCCTGTCAGGGTCCAGGATTCACTAGATCATACAAGCACTCAGGTCACTTACTCCTAAGTAGCAGTATGACTCGGTCATAGTCTGTGAGTGTGAATGACCTGAGATGTACCTCCTTGGACTACATGAAGATTGACATGATTGAGCTCTAACATATGTGTCACAGGCAAATATGAACCTAGCATTGAGCAGCATTCTACCATCTCCAAGGATAATGCCGCAATACCAGCGGAAAATGATAGTCTTTAACAATTGGCTTAGATATTGGTGTCATTCCAAAGGGGTCCAATACTTAGCCTGAGAGGACATGGTTGATAGTCCAAGCTGCTTTACCAAGGATGGTCTTCACCTGTCACCTCTCGGCTTTCCGATACTGACCAAAACATTATCCACCCCTATGGTGCCCTTTTTAGGCATTGCCAAATAGACAAACCCTCCAACATAAAACCTAATCAGGACAAGTTAAAGGTGTTACTACTCAATGCTAGGAGCTCAAAAATAACTGCACTCCCCGGAAGCTCACATCGGAGAATGCTGACATCTGTGTAGTTACTGAAACGTGGTTCAAAGCCACAGAAAGCACTCCAGCAGTGCATGGCAATAATGCCTTTCATACATTCCAACCACCCACTGAACATGAAAGAGCTGAAGGTGGAGGTGTATCATTTTACATAAAAGATCAGCAGACCTCGAGGCTGATCAAACAATATGACATGCTTGAGCTACTCTGTCCAACTAACCATGCATAAACTCCATTACCACTATGAACCCACACAGCATACCTGAAGTTACTAGAATCAATCACCATCCAGCCCAATACCATACTCATGGATGATTTTAATTACCCCTTCATTAATTGGGAGGCATACTTGACCACTTACATGCAGACTCAAAGATTTCTTGACTGTGTAAATTCAAATCCTGTGGAGCAGTTGGTCTGCACTCTCACTTGGGAACAAATATCCTAGATGTGGTACTCACAAAGATGGGAGAGTGCTGCACCCCCCACAGAGTGTTATGTCCTTACTAGCAAGATCAAATCATAAAGCAGTTTCCCTTGAAATAAAGTTAAAACTAGTACCCACACCTAACCCCAAAAACTTTAAGAACTTCTCCAAGGTAAATTACCCACTATTAAGGGATGGCATAGCAACTTTCCAAGTTCCCCCAAATCCAGAAAACACAGAAACCTATGCAGAGGCATGCACAAAAATTCTATATGCCCATATAAACGACTGCATAGAAATGACCAAATGTACAAGAACAACCAGTGGAGCATTTTGTGGTTAACAGCATAAAAACAGCAATACCAGACTGAAATAAACCCAGGTTGAATTGCAAAAACAAGCCACACTGGTGGACCCCTAGTGTTAATAGGTTACACAACAAAAGAAAGAAAATCCTGTTGAGGAGTAAAAGGTAATATGCACAACAGAGACGTAAGCCTCTCATTAGTCTAAACAAATGACTCATGGTACTGGCTAAGTCCCTGAAAGTAGACTTTGAGGTAAAAATAGCCTGCAAAGCTAAAGATAAGCATAAGGCTTGTTTTCAGTTATGTCCACAGTCTTAAGGGCAACACAAAACAATGTGCAGAATTAGTTGTAGATGGCATCACCTATACTCAGCCGGAAGACATAACAAGTCTGCTGGCCGACAGGTTCAGCTCAAATTTCACACACCCAGTTCTCTCCCCAGAAAATACCTTCCACCACTCCACTGCCAATTATCACCAAAGAGTGGGTTGCTATTGCACTCTGTAAAGTTAAAAATGCGGCTTCAATGGGGCCTGACAGCATATGCCTATTAAACAGCTTAAATCAGGACTTAGACCGATTTAGTATCCCTGTTTAACCACAGCCTCTGGACTGGCTTTGTCCCAACAGATTGAAGGATAGCAGCAGTCATCCCTCTGAATAAAGGGGGACCAGCTACTGATCTGGGAAATTACAGGCCCATACGTTTGACTAGTCTTATAGTAGAGAGTCTGTTATCTGAACGTCGATTATCAGAAACATCAGTTATCCAAACACAGCCTTCCAATGTTTTTGGGTAGGAAAAATCATAAAGTCTGAATATGTAAACATTACATGTATTCACTTGTCCATGTTTTTTGAGCTTATAGCCTGCTCATGTGTTAATTGTCTCTATTGTCCATTGGATTTAGTGAATGGTTAAAAAGTGTATTCCCTGCATGCAGAAAAGCAGATTTTAGAAGTTTTTTAGCAAGTTCAATGTATGTTTGATTATCTGAGCTACCCTAGGTCTCAATTATTTCAGATAATCGACTTTCTACTGTATATGTAAGTTCAATGAAAGAATAATCATGGACCTGATAAATAGTGACATAGGAGACTGCCAAACACTGGACCCAACCCAATTCATTTTTGTCAAAGGCAGGTCTTGCCTACTGAATTTGGTGGATTTCTTTGCGAAAGTCACTAAGACCATTGATGAGGGTAAAACTGCACATACCACCTACCTTGACCTTGTTAAGGCGTTTGGCACAATTTCCTACTTAGATATTCTAAATAAACTCACAAAACTGGGCATAAATCTGTGTCACCAGATGGATAGCCAATTGGCTCATGGACAGGACATGTGGTTAAATTGGGTGAATCCAGATCCAGCAAGAGACCAGTTAGTGGTGTGCCAGTACTGGGACCACTCCTGTTCGGATATACTTCTCTGAAGTCAAGGCAAATGTGGAAGGCCTCTGGATATAAGACATCACAACCAACTTATCAGTTTATGAGGAAATTATGTGCAATACAAACTGCTAGATATTCTCATATAGAGAACATGAGAATTACATTATGTAATAAGTACAGGTGCAATAAGGAACCAATCTGCTATAGTGGTGTATAGAATAATTGTAGTAATAAGTAATAATGTAACTGTTTAAGAGGAAGGTAAATGTGAGGTCTGACACGTGTAACTGTTATGCATACGTCTCTCCTATGCATGTACAATTGTATGTATGTATTTATCTTAAATTGAGCATGATGCACATAATTTCGTTTACATTTCACTTGTAGTGTCTAAATGACAAAGTTTACTTTGACAAAGTTTTCCGATGACTGCAAGCTGAGGGCAACCACTGAATCCTACAATGATTAAGATATTCTTCAGAAGTATCTAGAGTAGACAAATGATTGGTGCCAGAACTGTGGCCTAAAACTAATTGCAAAAAAATGCATTATCACACCCTTTGGGAAGTCAAATACCCCTATAAATTACAGCATCAATAGCATGCCCCTTAGAGTGGACTCAGAGGTGAGAGATCAAGGAACGCAGATACAGCGTAGTCTGAACTTTGACCATCATGTGTCCACAGTGGTGAGAAAATCCTTTTATGTGCACAACTTATAAGTAAAGGTACAGCATACAGATCCAAAGAAATAATAGTCCTGCTGTACTTGGCCCTCATTAGACCAGTAATTGGGTATGGTGAGCAGTTTGGTATGTACTTGACTAGGCACTTACAGCAGCTGGAGCGATCTCAGAGGTTCCTCACAAAGAAAATATAGGGTGTAAACAACATGAACTACGTGGATAGACTTAAAGCCCTATCCCTTTACTTGGTCTCCTACCAACTATTAAGGGGTGACCTATGCCTGACCTACAAGGCACTCACAAATCCAGCCCTGATGGAGCTGACTACAACTCAAATAGCACAAGGTCATCAAATCTAGGGATCTAAACTTGGTGACTCAAACAAAACATGATGGAGAGACAGATATGTGTCTCAGAGATTGCTCCCTTTTTTGGAACAGGCAAGGCAATCACATAAATCAGAGCCCTTCCTTGGCCGTCTTCAAATGCAGTTTTGGATCAACGAATGGAGAATCATAAATTCACACCTGGGGTAGTGCCTATGTCCCTTATGGACAGGAGCAATCTGAAAGACACTCTATGCCAGGCACAAATCCATGCCTTCCACTTGTATCTATAGGTCTTATATGGGTCTATATTAAATCAGTGAACACTTAAAAAAGCGAACTCTGATTTATCGACCCTCTTTAAGCAAAAGCTGAAAATCCCTAACACTTGGAACAGTGATTTTTTTTCCCAGGGAAAAAAAAATCGCTGGGCTGTTTTCGGGACTTTGCCATTTCGCCCACTGTGGTATAATCTCAGAGTTGGTATATTTAAGTAGGGGGTGTGTGGGGGGCAGGCAAAGTCCCCCACTTTGTTTAATGTTTTGAAGTTTTTTTGTGGAACAGCAATTTTTTTCCCTGTGAAAAAAATCGCCGTTTCAACTGTTCGGGATTTTATGCTTTCACTTAAACAGGGTCGATAAATCAGCGTTCGCTTTTTTAAGCATTCACTGATTTAACATAGACCCTCTTATATTGGGTAAAATCGGGTTATATTGGCTAGGCTTGTAAGGGCCCTTAGACTGTTAGCCTAGCAATCTCCTATGAACTTATGAGATTCTTCAGATCTGGTCAAAGAAGATATTTGTGCAATTGGAGATTGTTACTTGAGGAACTGATACTTACATTTGCAGGGACGATAATGAATATCAGCTAGTGTTATGCTTGCCAGGAGCAAAAATAGTGGATGGGTGAAAGGCCTTAGAATGCCTTAATGTAAGGAAGAATGGATAATTTTTTATTCATGTTGGCACAAATTATGTCATCCACAAGGACTCTTTAACTGCTGGTAGGGAAATTCAGCCTTCTTAGATGGCAGAGCTTGTACAGGTTTTAGAAAGCATCACATATAGAAAGGAGAGGCAGGTCATTGTGAATGAAAAGATCTATTTTGTAAATAGCTAGATGAGAAAAATGTCCCATTTAAAAAAAAAAAAAAATGCAAATGTATAGAGCATCCCAAGCCTAATTTTGGACAGGCACATGTTTAAATAGGGTCTATGTTACATAATAAAACTTTTAAAAGTTCGAACACCATATGGTCGAGACCATATGTTCGGACTCTTAAAAGTTTGAATATCAAATAAAAAAAAAAAAACAGAAAAACCTACCTGAAAGCGTATGTAGGGGCAAGCTGTCCTGTGCCCCCCACACCCCTGCTCTTTAAATATACCAACTCTGAGGTCACACTACAGTGCAGACAATGGAAAAATTCCATTGCCACACTGAAGGGGGGTCTCCATTGAAATGTTCGAACTTTTAAAAGTTCGATCATATGGTATCGACCATATGAAGTTCTTCGACAACATGATAGGAACCCATTTAGATATGGTGGTGTGCATTTGCCAAGATCAGGGAAGAGAAATTTTGCAGCAGCAATGCCTTTCGACCTCTCATGTTAGGGGTCACCACAGTAGATCACAGGTCCACAGATTGATTTGCAGTGGGGTTTTTATAGTGTCGAGTTGCCAGCCCGACGCCCAGTCTTCACACACACACACACACACACACACACACACACACACACACACACACACACACACACACACACACACACTGCATGTCTTAAAAACTCACTCAACCACAGGGAATACATGCAGACTCCGCACAGAAGGCTCTCCAGCCAAGAATCGAACCAGAGAACCTCTTGCTGTCAGGTGACAGTGCTAACCACTGCAGCTGACAGAAATTTTACAGCAGATCTTTTGCAATATTTCACAAATACAAGGTAGGATTTTTGCCAAGTCAAAAATTTAACCTTTCACAGATAATATTTCATTTATCTCTGATGATTGTTACTGTTAGGAGCATTAACAGTAATTTTTTTTTTATTAGAAGATTTGCTATGTTCCCATGAGATTATTGTTTGTAAAACATGTTTAAAGAACAATGACTGGAAGCCTAGTTCTGTCAGGGTGTGACGAGTGGGGAGAGATGGGTGAAGGCTGCCAGCCTAGTTGATAGAATTATGTATCTACTTCTATTTGACTAGGCTGGCAGCAATAAACACAGTAAAGTACAATTTCCCTGAAGTGCACTCAGAGATCACAGTCAGTCTGGGGCTGGTTGCTCCTTTGCTCACCAGATCCCCAATAAGACTCCCCACTGGCAAAGCTATAGGGTCCAGGTCTCAGCCTAACTAACTGAGCAAGCTAAAACCTCCAGTACCCTCTCTGTCCAACCAGTGCTTTGTGTGTCTGCCCAGGTAGCTGATATATGCATACACACAAACTTTGAGAAGAGATTATATAACCACACAGACTTTTCTGGGAAAAGGCTGGCACAGGTTCTCCAGCTGTGCCCCTATTACCCAGGCCATACGGTAGTAATTCCTGCCACCACCCAGTTATTTATCATCTACTTAAAAGGCCCTTAAAAGGGTGTCCAATTATTACTGTGCAATATTATAATCCAATGATAATGCAACTATTCAGTCTAGGCTTAATTTGGAGTGACTTAGACAGCAAAATCTGTAAATGTGTAATGCACTTTAGAGGTTAAATTATCTCTACATAAACCAGCCACAGGTAAAGGTTTTAAAATATTTAATAATAAATAATTAAAACACAAGACAAAACTACTACATTACAGTGCTACTCAAGTTCAGAGATCACACAGAAACTTAAAACAATATCGTAGGAAAGATCTGATTTCAAAGTAAAATACTTAGTCTAACTTAGTTTATGTAAGTAAGATAATAGCACTTTGATTTCTCTTATGAATAGTAAGAGTAATCACAGTGCTATTATCTTACTTACATAAATAGAGCAAGCAGTGCTGGGTTAGATGTCCAAGATCAAAATGCTTCCGGTCTCTCACTGAACAATAGTTTTTAAACACTAACCAACAGCTCTGCTGAGGCCCTCCCAAATTACATAATTTTGACATTTGGTTTTTCTCAGGCCACAAACAGCATTATTTAGCAAGCTAACACCTGCTTAGTAAACCATAACAATACAAGGCATTTCACATATACACTCCAGCAGAAACCAGAGCAATAAAGCACCTTCCACATGTAAATTCTGGTCATAAACTTTAGCCTTAAAACAATGGTCATGAAACCTTTATCCAGACTCACTGGAACTGACTTGTAAAACATGAAAGGGTCACAACATGCTTCACTGGGCCAGTAGAGTGCAATGTTGTCACATATTTTGCAGTTCCACATTTCACAGTATTCTTTTACACTCAAGAAAACATGCCTGCATTTTACATTTATTTATACAGTTGATAGAATTGTGTATCAAATTCTATTTGACTAGGCTGGCAGCCTTCGCCCATCTCTCTCCAGTCACCACATCTCCCCCCCCCCCCCGGGGAACTCAAGCTAGTTTTTCAAGTGCCCCTTGAGAAATGTCGCTTGAGAGTGTCAGGTCTATCTGGGTGTACCTCACCCCATTCCCTGTCTTGAGAGCCCATCTGCATTGGCATTGCTACTCCCACTGCGGTGCTGCACTGACATATATGCTTGCAACCCCAGGCTCCATCTTAGCAACTTGGCATTTTGCTGACTTGCTCTGTTTAACCATGTTAGAGGGTTGTGATCTGTCATCACAGTGAATTCTGTTCCATACAGATAAAGCTGAAGCTTTTGTAGTGCCCACGCTATGGCTAGACATTCCTTTTCTACCACTGCATAACATTACTCCCTGGGTTGGAGCTTACAACTGAGATGAACCACTGGGTGCTCTTCTCCCTCTGAAGAAATCTGGCTAAGTACAGCCCCCACCCCACAGTTTGATGCATCCACCTGCACAACAAATTATTTACTATAGTCTGGACTGGCTAGCACCGGGGGTCCTCCCAAAGCTTCCTTAAGCTTCTGAAATGCATGCTCACATGCTGGGGTCCACACTGCCCTATCTGGCCTGTTCTTCCTTGTCAGGTCTGTGAGGGGAGCAGCTATGGTACTATAACCCCAACATCAAAGATATTGTGGGTGATACACTGAAGTTTAGGTTTAGAAATAAGCCCAATTTAAAGAGGATTCTTTGCCAACCATTTGATAGGCATGACTCTGGATGTAAGCAGGGTATGGGTAGACTTCCTTGTGGACAATGCAGTTACTGTCGATACCTAGACTCAAGTGGCAAATTTGTGCACCTGGATACAGGGCAGAGTTATAGTTTTACTGCCTTGGCAGAATGTACCACTTCACATGTAGTATATCTTGTGGTATGTGATACCTGCCAGTCTTTCTATGTTGGTAAGACCGACAGGATGCTTAAAAACAGGATAAGGGAACATCTGTATGGCATTAGGGTCAGATCCTCCACGAATACTCTGGCTAAGCATGTAATGGCAGCAGGGGAAGACCATCATTTTAAATTTATGGTAATAGATATTGTAATACCCCTTGCCAGGGAGGGCGCTATCAGAAACTGCACTGAGGGGAGGGAAATTAAATGGATTTTAAGGCTTAGAGCAGATCGAGGGAGAGGTCTCAATGAGAGAGCCTCCCTGAAACCTATCCTGAAGTCCGGGAGGTTACATGTCATTTGAGTCTTCCGCCCTCTGTACTGGCTTATTAACATGAAGTTCTTGATGTGTATGATGAATTTATGTTAGATAAGTCCATCAATTTTAGTTATTCATGTGATGTGCTATGAAATGCTTTTGTATAAATATTTATGTACAGACCTTTTTTATATATGCATACACTATATGCATATATATTTTTATGAAACCTTCAAGTTGAAAGTTTTCTATTAATAGATGCATTTTATTATATTTAGTGTTTATTTGTCCATATATATGCATTTTTGTATGTATAGCATAGTTCTATTTCTACTAATGAATATAGAGTGCTTTATTGTAGTGTTGTTACTTTAATTCCATTGATTTTATTAATTGAATAATTGCTTGAAAGCTTTGAATGGCTGTTTCTGAGTATATTAGAAGGAGTTGTTAGAGTATGTGGTTTGATTGATGGTCTGAAGAAGCTACAAGCGAAAGCGCTTACCAGTGTACGCATTAAAGTTTTACTTCATTTTTACAACTAAATTTCCTGTGTTTTTGATGCTGCATGGTTGTCTCTGCTGCTTGGCTTTACTTGGACTAAATAAAAACATATGTTCAGGAGCAACAATTGCTTCAGATTGTAAAAAAGCCTGCCCAGGAACTAAATATACTAGACATTTTTTGTGTTCAAATTACTGTTACGTCGTGTCAACTTTTACCACCGTTGATGTGCAGTGATCATGGGGTTATAAAAGTTAATTTCTGCTAGATAATGCTGCAAAACTAAACTTTAAATCAGTGCACAGAAGATTAATAACCGATTACACGGAAACAAAACATCACTATATAAAACTAATCGGAGTGATACTTTCAGTGGAAAAACTGCAAAAGGAGAGTTGAAAGTTTTGAAAGAGAAATAGTTTGAATGCAAAAATATAATCGAATGTTTAACATTAGGATCTAAGCACACTACATGAGGAGAATATATTTCTGTAAGGTATGAGTTTCTAAAATGGAGTTGTTACTGATGAAGTTAAAGACGAAAACATTTGGTGTTAAGCGTTATTGATTGCTGCTATTTTTTGCGTGTTTGCACATACTCGTGGATTGCTTTGAGTGGATTAAAGCTTTTAAAATCTTTGCTGGACCGGATTTATTTGTGCCTGGAGATAGTGGTGTTTTTGTTCTTATATGAACAAGATACTTGATTAAGGTGAGAGAGACAAGATAAGAAATGGAAAAGAGGTTGAACTATGACTTTGAAAACTGAAATAACCAAGCTGGGCAGACAAATTAAACATAGTGTGAGACAAGATCAAGAAATATTTGAAGACAATTTATATAAAAATATTGAGCAAAATAGAAAAACATTTTATCGATATGATGTAGTAGGAATAAGGATAAAAATTAATAAACTATGTGTAGATTTAAAATTTATTTTCGGACAACATAGCATAGATAAATTTATAAAGTCTTATGCAAAGCAGCTGGGTTCTGCAAAGGGGCGATATCCATGTGACCTCAAATACTTAAATAAAATTAGATTATTTTGAAAAAGCGCTATACAAACTGGATTCAAACAAAGCACAAGGAAAGGTACGATTATATTTGTTACTTAAGAGATCATTTAAATATGGAGAGATTCATTGTGATTAGAGACATGCACTTGTTAAACTTGTCTTTAAAGGAAAGGGAAGTAGGCCAAACACATACAGACCCATATGTTTACTTTCATGCTGTGGAAAAATAATGGAGAGGGTTATACTGGATACATTATTGTCAGAATTGTAACATTTGGGACTTGTAACCATCTATCAGCATGCATATGTTGAAAATGGATCTATTACCACCTGTAATGTAATGTTCAATAATATTATTACAGCTATGAACAACAAAATGTGCTGTGATGTAACTTATACAGATTTAACTTCAGCATTTGATAGGGTCATACACAAAATATTGATCAATAAATTAGAAAAACTAGGTGCTGATGTACTCCTGATAAGATGGATAGCTGCATGACTTGCAAATAGGACATGGAAATATCATACATCAATTGGACAGGTGAAATTTGAGGTTACAATCTGGGTGTCCCCCAAGGCTGTATCCTATGGTCATACTTGCTTAGACTGTATCTTTCAAATGTTTCTTCCTCATGTGAACTGTTCTGTAGTCTGTATGCAGATGACTTGAAAATGGGTAAACATATTACATGTGTTAAAGATATGGCATGTTTGCAAAAGAACTTGACTAAATTGACCATTTGGGAACAGGAGAATAATATGCTGATAAATAAATTAAAGACTAAGCATATGAGATTTGGGAGACATAAATTGAAAGGTTGATACTTAATACAGCACACAGTGATTGAAACTATAGATTAATTTGAGGACCTGGGTATATGGGTTGATCCAGCTTTAAGTTTTTCTAATCATATCAACCAATTGGGTAATGATAGTTATAAAACTGTAGGGTGTATAAAATGATTTATAAAGTATAAGTAATCAGAAATTATGATGTCATTGTTTATTAGTTGTATTATGTCTAGGTTTGAGTATGGAATAACAATATAGAACAGCCTGGACACTTTTAGATTGGGAACAACTGTTTTGGTATATTGGCAGGCTAGAAGGACATTAGTGCCCATGTTTTAAATGCCTGCTTGTATGTATGTATGTATGTGTAGTTGGTGTCAAAGTCTGAATGGATATCTCTCACATTCATACTGTCATTCATTACCTTTTACAAAGCCTAAAATTGGTTAGTTCTGAAAAATCTTACTGCAGATAAAATAACATATGAAATAAGGCATGAAGACTATGTCGTTAATAATCAGAATTTTTATATTTTAGCCATTTTTATTGCGATTTAAATTGGAGAATATTTTTTATTAACATTTTCGGTTATATAATGGGATTATATACTTTCATTTTTTTTTTTTATTTTAACCTACTTCATTAACATTTAGTTGAGGTTTTTGCAGAATGTGATAGTAAATGATTTAACTCTCTTGCAAATGTAATCTGCTTATATTTTATAGTCTGGATCCAAGATACAGTTTGAAGGTAGAAAATTCCAGATTCATCAGTCCAACTCTTCACCCCCCTTTTTTACCATGTAATAATGGAGTTATAGTTAGGGTCACAAGAATTAAGACTCCTTTATTTAGTGTGAAGCCGGAAATAATTAAGAATAAAGATGAGGCTAATGTCAGAATTTGATAATCTGTTTTATACTACAAGTTGCTACTTATTTTCTTCTATTTATCGCATCTTGTTGACCTAGTTTGCCGAGCTGGGCAAAGCCCTTCACAGTAGAAAAGCTAAATGAGTAATATTGCAGGTAGGTGTATATATTATAAAAGAAAAAGAATCATACGTAATCAGTATTATTCTTTTCAACATTATGTGACGATACAACTTCACTTGTTTTGATTCAGGTTCTTCATTACACAAGGCAGTGTTTTTAGTATACTGGTCACAGAGCTGGATTATGCACCTCTTGTGGCTGGAGCTGAGAATTGTAAGGGAGCTATTTATTTGGTATGGCAGTAATACAGAATTTCAGGCTAAAATGGGAGTAGAAGCTGTAGGACTTGGTTCAAGATCTAGCTACCAGCTCCCAAATCTGACATGATGCCCAATCTGCCTGTCTGAACCTCTTTGAGTCTATCAAGATTCAGCCCTTTACCTTGGTTCTGGGAGACTTTAACTACCCAAACATAGTCTGAAAGAACTACTCATGCCAGAACACAAATGCCCAGAGATTCCTCGTTTTGTCAATGCAAATGATTTGGAACAGCTAGTTGATACCCCCACAAAAGATGATAATATCTTGGACTTGGTATTAACCAGCAAGAGTAACCACTGCAACATCCCTTCATTATCATCCTTCCTAGTAAGATCCGACCATAAAGCCGTCACTTTCAAAGTCACCATCTCCTCCGACCCACCTCTAGTTAGGGTCAAACAAAAAAAATCTTCTCTAAAGCTGATTACAGCCTCTTGAGGGATGGTATAAACAGCTTCACAGCCCCCTCCACCTTTCTAGGACATGGCACCAGTATCCAGAACTGTACCAAAGCACTATATCAACATTTATATAGATGCATGGAATCAGGAATACCTGACAAGACTAAATCATCCACTGCAAGTAAGAGTAAACCTGTCTGGTGGATATCTGCAATAAATAAACTCTATAACAAAAGAAACAAGTTGCTGTCCAGGATCAAGAAGGAACAGATGCCCAACTGGCAACAATCTCTTCTTAGCTTGAACAAGCAAATAAAAGCACTAGTGAAATCCTCCAAAGGAAACTTCAAGTCCAAATTGGCCTCATCTACTACAGACAATCATATGACCTTCTCCACATATGTCCACAGTCTCAAAGGAAGTACCCAGATCTGTTTGGAACTGGTGGTCAAGGTCACCACATATACAAATGCCATAGATATAGCAAACTTGCTGGCTGACAGATTCAGCAAAAATTTCACCCCTCAATCCCTCCATCAGTAAATCAGGACATTCCAAGTACCTGCCCTCTTCCCCTTATATCTAGGGATCAGGTCATCACTGCTGTCTCAAAGGCAAAAAATACAGCCTCCATGGTACCCAATAACATCCCAGGCTGCATCCTACATGAACTCAGGCAAGAACTTGCAGCAACACTATGTGCCCTATTCAACAAAAGCCTGAGTACCAGCTTTGTCCCAGCTAGGTGGAGGATAGCCACTGTCATCCCTTTACACAAAGGTGGAGCATCCACCAATCTGGGAAATTTATAATTAGCCTGATCTGCAAGGCCATGGAACGGATTATCATGGACCTCATTAACAAAGGCTTTGGCAACCTCCAAACACTCAATCCCACACAGTTTGGCTTCGTTAAGGGGAGGTCATGTCTGTTAAATTTGGTTGACTTTTTTGAGACTGTCACCAAAGCCATGGAGGAGGGAAAGATGGTGCAAATTGCCTACCTTGACCCAGCCAAAGCCTTTGACACTATTCCCCACTTGGACATAATAGATAAACTCTCTCAGCTAGACATCAGTCCATATGTTACCAGATGGATAGCTAACTGGCTCACTGATGGAACCCACCTAGTCAAAACAGGGGAAGCCACCTCAAGAAGTAGACCCACATAGATCTGAGTACCCCAGGGTTCAGTCTTGGGGCCTCTGTCATTTCGGATATACCTTTCTCATGTGCAGGCCAAAACCAGTGGGCTATGGCTGACCAAGTTTGCAGATGATTGCAAGCTGGGCACTGTCATCATCTCCCCTAGTGACGTGGATATCCTCCAAGAGGGTCTCACCCAAACAAATGACTGGTGACAGAAACATGGCCTCAAGCTGAATACCAAAAAATGCAGAGTCATCCCTTTTGAGGAGAGTGACTTCCCCCAAATTATCAGATTAATAACAATGTCCTAAGCAGGCAATCCATTGTGAGGGATGTGGGCACTGCATTGATAGCAACCTGACTTTTGACCACCATGTTGCTTCTATTGTACGGAAAGTTTTATACATGGCCCTCCTCATAAGTAAGGGTATCTCATCCAGGTACAAGGAGATTATAACACCCCTGTATTCTTTCCTTATAAGGTCCATTATTAAGTACAATGCCCTGTTCGGCATGTACCTCTCAAAGCACATGCAACAGCTGGAGAGACCACAGAGGTTCCTCACCAGGAGAATTCAGGGCCTCAAAAATATACCATATACAGCTAGGTTAAAAGCCCTATCCCTCTATTCAGTTTCATACAGACTCTTCAGAGGTGACCTCTGTCTGTCATACATTGCAATCTTGGACCAGCCTTGATGGGACTGCTGCATATCTGCACGTCAAACTCCACTTGAGTAACCTGCACACGTGGCCTCAACCTGGTCTGTGACATTAGGCGGGTCAGATTTGTGTCCCAGAGACTCCCCCATCTTGTGGAATAGACTCCATCTCCATGTCAAGCAGAGTACCTCTGTAGCCCTTTTTAAACAGAATCTGGATAACTGGATGTGAAATAGAAAATCCATCCCTGGGCTTCTACCCATGTCCCTGCTGCATTGGGACATCAGGTGCTGATCTGTCTAAACATGGGCTTTAACTCTTGGCTAGGCTTAAAAGGGCCTCAGGGCCAATACCCTAGTAACTTTGTGTGATCCTATGATCCTGTGTAGCTCCATCAGCCCCATAATTAAGCAGGCCTTGACAGGTCATACGTACAAAAGTTAAAGGCTTTTTCGTCATTAATGTGGCTGAGCTAAAGGTAGATTAACATCTTGACAGAGCCATGTGCCCTGTTCAAGCACTCAAGGCATTTTATCTCTATTTTTGGTGCAAAGGTTAAGGAATAATGTGGGTTTGGAGAATGATATATGCAAGACATTGCTAAAATAGAGGCACTTTTTGACAGTAATTGCTTTTTCAGGGTAGTTTTGATGTGGGCAGTCATCACATAACTGCATAAATCAAGGGGAAATTTGTTCCAAAAGCTTGGAATGTGTATTTAAATGCTATGCTTCTCTTCTCATTGTGCAAAGTACTAGACATTTTAGAGTGAAAGCTGTCAGAGGATACAATCTTCCTAGATGGATAGGTAGCTTAGGTTTATTTTTAAGCATGAAGTATCCCTGGTGTTTTAAGTGTTTGGCAGTAATTGTGCTACCCTTCAATGTCTTCAGCAAGTCTACCTATATCTATGGACAGGATAACAAGGTTTTCCAGGGCTGCTTTTTATAGCTCTGTAAAGATGACTCTATCAAGATCAGCCATGGGATGAAAACCAGTCTGGAATCTTGCATTCTTAACCCATCTGTAAGAAAATTATTTGTTCAGTATAAAATGTTTACTATTATTGGTGGCAAACAGCCAAATATGAAGGAAATTGTTTTGATTTAGGTGAAACCCAAGCTTTTTGGTTGATAGAAGCCTAGAGATTCATGGCAGAGTTGTTTTGCTTTTCGTGACACTCCATATAAGAGCAGTATCACTGACCTAGTCTTCATAAACACAATCCTTTGGGAGTTTTTCTTGTATCCTGTGGCTAAAAGGATATAAGAACATTACTGAATTGTCAACCTATTACAGAAATCCCGACCTCCACAGCCACACATTTTATTAAAGAACTGGGTCATTAGTACAAGATCCAACCCTGAGTTGTGTGGGATATATGCAGTTACTGGTGTTGATTATAAAATACTAGATTTTCATTGCACTTTTTGGGTCTTTCCCTGTGCGTAATCCCCTAGGTCAGACTAGGTCTGGGACATCGTCTTTTACTTTGACTAGTTTTAACAGGAGTAGATGGGTAACAGTGTCAAAATATTTGAAAAGGTTTATGAATATAAAACCTAAGCATCCTCTTGTAAACATCTGGCTGTGTCAGAGCTATTGACAAAAATGTACAGCGAGCTAATCCTTTAAAAGCTAGAGACAGCGTTGCAAATTTGCATCCGTGCTAGAGACAGTGTTGCAAATTTGCATCCGTGTAAAGGGTATGGCAGGAGAAGTTATTACAGCATAAACTTTGTCTGCCTAGCCTGGTTATATCTGCTCACTTCTGAATTCCTGCATTGCTCCCTCTAAATTCTGTTCTATATGTTGTAATTCTATAGTTCATACTAATTTTGATTTTAACTAGTAATTCATGGCTGCTATCTAAACCAATCCCATCTGTAAACATCCAGCAGCATAAACAAATAATTTTCACAAGGCGTTCTGCTGCTGTTTTACTCTCTCTAGTTTTAACTAAGCAGGCAAATTTCACTTTGTTCTGCAGTGCCACTTTACCATTGTGGCATCTTTCTGATGCAGGTGAAGCCATTTTTTCAGGGATTGAAAGTGAGACTTGCATTTTATATAACATTTTACTCACATAGGTAAAACAATGAATCTTGGTCACTGCCACAAACAGACCCCCCCCCCCCCCCATCTTTGCAATCACCACACTTATCACTGGAACATATGAGATCAGCATATTTCAATATTTACAATTCTTCAGTTGTCCACAAACTCGTTTTTTCCATTTTCACCTTACTTGTTTTTCCTTGTGTAGCTCTTTGTTCTCCTTCCTTCACATAATCAGTTATTTCAAAATTCTCTTCCCCACTTTCAAGACCCTGATCAATTTCTCCAACTCTTAGTATTTCCTAGTAAGTCCTACTTATCCAATCCATATTCACCTCCTCCTTCCTACATGTATGATAAAATACATGCCATCTGTAGAATAGTGTGTGTGTGTGTTGTATCTTTAAGAAGCATTTCAAGGTCAGCACGTGCATATAGATAGCAAGGCCGTGCTACCTTCAGTGCTATTTTGAGAGTGCAGCCAGAGAGTGAGCATGTATGAGTGCAATAGCTAGTTTGTTTATAAGTTTATTTAAGTTAGTTATTAAGCCTCAATCCTGATGTTTTTGCACATAATAAAGCTGCTTGAACAGAACCCACAGAAGTTTGTCTGTTTTATCATGACCAGAAAAGCGACATGGTGTCAGAACCAGGATTCTTTTCAGAGCTACAAGGTGCATAGTTAGCAGTAAAGGTAAACTAAGAGAACCGAGTACAAAAAAGGGCCAGAAATAATTTATTTATTAAAAAGATAAAACAGAGCATTACAAGTTTACAAACCACATTATTAAACAAGCAAGAGGCACAAAAAAGATTATAAATTAAATGGAATGTTTAAAATTAAGATAGTTGATAAAACGATTATCAGAAAAGAACATACAGGGTTTGGAATTACCTTGGAATTGCAAAACGAGCATGTTTAAAGTAAAGCAAGCATGTTTAGAACAAAACAAGCACAAGAAAATAATGGGCATGAAAAAGATTAAATGAGCAAAACTAATATAATAAAGGGGAAAAGGGCACATTAAGCATAAATAAAGCAAGGCGAATGCATGTTTTTTTAGCAAAATACTATGTTTTGGTATAAACTATTTTGCATTGATTGAAGCTATTAAGGGCATAATTAGAGTTATTCAAAGTATCTCAAAGTGTGTAAAAGTGCTTACAGTGTGTGTTTATTACTGTGCATTTATTCAAGGTTTATTGTGTGCAAAGTGCAACTAATTTGTAAAGTGCAGTCAAAATACAGCCATTTCCAAAAGTTTCTTGTGCTGGGTGTGTCTATTCGCAGAGTGCCACCATTACAGAGTGTTTCATGCACTGTACAGAATTATTTGGCATAGTACAGCCATTTTGGGAATGTTTTGATGTGCTGTATACTATTTATTCGCGAAGTGCAATTACTTTGAAATATTTTTTACTCTGAGCTTCTTCTGCCCAGTTTCTTTGCAATGTTTCTTACTGATAACAGGTGATTTCTTACAGTACAGTGACTTTGAGTATTTTTGTGCCCAGGAGACTTATCACGCAAAGTTCAGTTATTCAGAGGCTTGCTGTGCTATTGAATATAGTTACAAGTACTGGAATAAATTTCTGGCATATGTATATGTATGTTCATTCATAATTGCAAAAGCCTTCACTGATGTGTGTTAATATGGCAGAGGCATTTTGCGGACCAGGTCCACTTGTATTTGATCAAAATATTGCAGAGAACTTGAGAATATTTGAGCAAGAGTATGATATTTTTATACAAGTAGCTTATTCTGACAAATATGCATGCACCAGGGCATTCATTTTGTTAAACCTAGCTGGGTCAGAGGCCATTGAACGAGAGCGTTCATTTGTGTATGGACCAGCAGTATATGAAGGAGAAGGGGAACTCATCATATTGCTGTACAGGCTGAATCAAGGGAAGAAAAAAACACACAAAATAGCTTCTTCCACTGGAAAATTTAATGAACGATCTGGTACCTCGGCAGTTCGCCTTCAAAGGATCACAGTTCAATAGATTTCAGCATCAACCTTATATACCATTTAAACTATCAATTATTCAATTAATTAAGTGATGCAATCTCTATTAAGAAAAATTTCACCTTAAAGTCATCTCAACAACAAAATATATGTGTACTTTCAAGATATTTTAAACAGATTTCATTTGAAACACATAAATCCAACAATGATTATAAAAAGCCTATGAAAATAGAAACAAATATTA
Source organism: Protopterus annectens (assembly GCF_019279795.1). Classification (NCBI taxonomy): domain Eukaryota; kingdom Metazoa; phylum Chordata; order Ceratodontiformes; family Protopteridae; genus Protopterus; species Protopterus annectens. The sequence goes on along the minus strand of NC_056750.1, from coordinate 406,539,858 downwards.
TAATACATACATAAATAAATAAATATACAAATTAATAAGCCTATGAAGTAAATATAAATATAAATAAATATACTTTATATTTAATATTTAAATATGTTATAAGGCCAATTCCTGGTTCAACCCATAAGGCTTCAAAGTGTTGAATTTAATGATCATTCTAGTCTCCAGTTCCAAAAGTTTACCTACAACATCATCTCCTCTGGAAATAAAAGGTCTTCCTAATACACTGAATTTCAGACTATCACCACACCCCCCATGATGATCAATAAAATGCTTTGCCACAGGGCTGGAAAGGTTGACATTTCTTATGTCCTTAAGATGTTCCAGCACCCTAATTCTAACCATTCTTAATAATCATTGTTGGATTTATGTGTTTCAAATGAAATCTGTTTAAAATATCTTGAAAGTACACATATATTTTGTTGTTGAGATGACTTTAAGGTGAAATTTTTCTTAATAGAGATTGCATCACTTAATTAATTGAATAATTGATAGTTTAAATGGTATATAAGGTTGATGCTGAAATCTATTGAACTGTGATCCTTTGAAGGCGAACTGCCGAGGTACCAGATCGTTCATTAAATTTTCCAGTGGAAGAAGCTATTTTGTGTGTTTTTTCGTTTTGGTTTTTTCGTATGTTGCAGCTATTGAATTTCGGCTAAATTCCTACTGGTATTTGTTTTTCTATTTTCATCTGAAATGTCATCCCGTAATGCGGGCTCTGAACAGAGCCGCATGGCTGATTTATTTCTATTTAAAGATATTGTTACAGAACGTGACAAAAAGTACTCCAGTTCTGATCCCTGGAATATTGGGGGTAATAACTTTGCTGCTGATGAACGCTTTGCTGAATTAAACAAACTAATGTCCAAAGAAGCCGCTTTATATTTTGACACACGTCTACTTGAAAAATATATTAGTTTGGACATTACCCCTCGGGGGTTGTGCATTGAAAAGTTACCTGCAACACCATTTAGTGAGGATGAGTCTGATCTACTCGATGAATGGAAGAAAGTTTCTCTTTCTTGTACCATTGGTTGTCTGAATATTTTAATTAAGCGTAACGTAAGATCGCAAGAAAAAGTAAAAAAAGAAATCATGTCCTTGCAAGAGGGCTTGATGTCTGAGCCCAATTATGGAACTCAAATGCTGGTGATTAGTGAGAAAATACAGAAACTTGAGAATGACATTGTGTCCAGAAAAAGAAACAAGCTTGTTCGTGATCTTAAAGATTACGAGACAGGCATTTTGTTTAATTGGCAACGTGAAGGCACGAGCAACACACGCAATAAATCAAGGGGTAGGAGTTGGAGCAGCGGCTCCAAACGGAGAGGTGTGTCAGCTTCATCAGTGTCTTCCGGAGAGGGGAATTCGACTAAGAATGTTTCTTTCGCAAGGACTATAACACACAGCAGAGCTCCTGACAGAGAAAATCAAATTGCTAACGATGACACTCTTGATAATAATGTGAACTTTCGTAACGACACAGCCAACGGTGGAAACAGGAGAAACGGAAGGAAAGGGCGGAACAGATTCAAATGAAGGTCTGTCTGAATTGACTTTACAAGCGCATTGTTTAAAATGCATTAATTTGTCTAGTTTGTCTATTAATGATAATATGCTCAAAGTTCTGAACAAGGGTAGCAAGTTTGTACCTACTTTTTTTCCCTCTTTAGCTGACATCTATTTTGAGGTCAGAAGTTTTGTCAGAAAACTTTTATTAAGGGTATATTTTGCAAAACTTAATGAAACAAGTATGCTTAAATTGTGTAATGATGAACAAGAAATTTCTAGTGACTCTGACTTAGATGACAGCTTGTTAAATCTTTCAATTTATAATTATGAATGGGATGAAAGTAACATCAGTGATGAACACTTTTCCTCTGTAGAGAATATTAATTCTGTCATGAATATTGAAGATGCTTCCTTTTACACTGGTTATGGTAAATTACCCTTTCCCATTTTGAAACATAGTGACAGTAAAAAATTTTTTCCACACATTGCAGTGCCTGCGATTTCTACCTTTCAAAAGGTTCTCTTTAAAGAGCTAGAACTTTCCTTTGGGAAGTTTTGTAGAGAAAAAAGGCATTACAATTTGAACAAGGATGAATGGTATGCCTTACAAGAATTGAAAAAATGTAAGAATGATTACATATTTAAATGTGCCGATAAAGGCGGAAACTGGGTAATCATGGACAAAATAAATTATTGTTCCATGGTGGGGAAGTTGTTGTCAAATTCTGATGAATATAAAAGGCTGGATAATGATCCTACTCTGACATATAATAGTGAATTGTTACTTATTTTGGAAAAAGGTGAACGTTTGGGATTTTTGTCACAGAACAATGTTAAAAAATTGTATATACGTCAACCTACTGTGCCTATTTTATATGCTTTACCCAAAGTTCACAAAAACCTGTTAGAACCCCCAGGCAGGCCCATCATATCCGGGATTGGTTCTTTTCTTGAAAATGTTAATTTGTTATTGGATTTTCAGTTGAAGGATTATTTGAAGAGAGTAGTGGCTCATATTAAGAATACACAGGATTTGATTAATCATATTTCCGGCTTAGAGTGGAACTATGAGTATTACTGGGTCACTATTGATGTTAAATCCCTTTATACCGATATTGACAAACAGTGGGGACTTGAATCCGTCCAACATATGTTGGGTGAAGGTCCTAGAACTTCCTTTTTGGTCTATTTGTTGGAATTTTGTCTTACACACAGCTATTTTTGTTTTAATAATGAATTCTTCTTACAAATCAAAGGCACTGCAATGGGTGCGGCATATGCGCCATCATATGCCATTATTTATATGGATTTTTTTGAAAGAAAATTCATATATTCGAGTGAATTTTTCAAAAATAATGTGATTATGTATAAGCGATATATAGATGATTTAATTTTCATCTGTAAAGGGGAAGTTTGTGAGTTTCTAGATTTTTTTACCACACTGAATGACAATGAACATAAGTTACAATTTTCTTATGAGCTCAATAGGAGTGAGATTAATTTTCTTGACTTAACCTTCTTTGAAATAGATAACAAAATACATTTCAGACCCTATAGGAAACAAACATCAGTTAACATGTTTTTACATTCTACTAGTATGCATCCCCAGCATTTGATTAATGCTTTGCCTTCAGGGGAATTTCAAAGAATCCGTAGTCACACGAGTGTTAAAGAAGAGCTGGATAATGAATTGAATATAGTATTTTCCAGGTTGTTGGAAAGGGGATATGACTACAATCACTTATTGCGGTGTCGTGATGGACAGGCAAGTGAGCACATTAGGGCTCCTAGTTTTATGGAACATACCAAACATTTGGTCATTAATAAGGTTGCTGAGAAAATTGACGTTGAGAAAGTATTTTTTGTAATGAAATTCACCCCTTTTCATAAAATAATGACTTCTACCATTAGAAAATTTTGGTATTTAATTTGTCAGGATGAAGTAATTGGTGAGTTATTTCCTAATATTGTTAATTTTTCTTTCAAAAGGGGAAAGAATTTAAAAGAAATTTTGAATTTTAATTTCAACTCAACACAAAAGGGTCATATAACTTCTAGCAGAATAGGCACCTTTGCATGTGGATCTTGTAGTGTATGCTGTAGGGTTTTGAATATAGATAGTTTTAATAATATCAAACATATTCCTAGGGAATACTTTTACTGCAGGTCCACATGTGTAGTGTATATTTTGGGGTGCTCTTGTTCAAATGTTTGGTATGTTGGACAAACCAAAAGAATGGTTAGAATTAGGGTGCTTGAACATCTTAAGGACATAAGAAATGTCAACCTTTCCAGCTCTGTGGCAAAGCATTTTATTGATCATCATGGGGGGTGTGGTGATAGTCTGAAATTCAGTGTATTAGGAAGACCTTTTATTTCCAGAGGAGATGATGTTGTAGGTAAACTTTTGGAACTGGAGACTAGAATGATCATTAAATTCAACACTTTGAAGCCTTATGGGTTGAACCAGGAATTGGCCTTATAACATAGTTAAATATTAAATATAAAGTATATTTATTTATATTTATATTTAGTTCATAGGCTTATTAATTTGTATATTTATTTATTTATGTATGTATTATAATATTTGTTTCTATTTTCATAGGCTTTTTATAATCATTGTTGGATTTATGTGTTTCAAATGAAATCTGTTTAAAATATCTTGAAAGTACACATATATTTTGTTGTTGAGATGACTTTAAGGTGAAATTTTTCTTAATAGAGATTGCATCACTTAATTAATTGAATAATTGATAGTTTAAATGGTATATAAGGTTGATGCTGAAATCTATTGAACTGTGATCCTTTGAAGGCGAACTGCCGAGGTACCAGATCGTTCATTAAATTTTCCAGTGGAAGAAGCTATTTTGTGTGTTTTTTTCGTTTTGGTTTTTTCGTATGTTGCAGCTATTGAATTTCGGCTGAATCAAGGGAAGACCCTGTGTGTTTGAAACACAAATTCAAGGAAATGTGCAACTCCCAAACAAATGTTACATTAGAGAGGCATTTGTTTTACACAAGAGATCAAAAACCAGGAGAAACTTTTGCAGCTTATAATACTGACCAGAGAAACAAAACTAAAATGTGTAGGTTTGGTGACTTAAAAAATGAGTTAATAAAGGACATGTTTGTATGTGGTATTAATAGTGCTCCTGTGAGAAGATTCTGCTTCATGATAGTGATTTAATGCTGAACAAAGCTGTTGAGATTTGTCAAATCCATGAAGTTACAGAAAGGCACACAAGTATGTTTGGAAGTGATAAGAGCATGGTTTCAGCAGGCACCAGAGCAAATGTTGACAGCAAGCAACGTGTGGCTAATAGAAACAGGCCTAAGCACATGGTAGCTGTAACCCCTGTGGGTGTGGCAGGTAAAACCCATAGTTTTTCAACAAGTTCTAAGACTAGTCCAGTGAAAAGGGCATGCTCAATGCAGTACAAGGGTGAGTCAGCAAAACCTAAATCAAGCTTTATTGGTAACTGTCACAATTGTGGTACTAGTCATGAGTCTAAAAGAGAAAAGTGTTCAGCATTTGGTCAACAATGTCACAAGTGTAAAAAATTGAACCATTTTCACATTTTTTGTAAATCAAGTAAATCTCACGCAGTTATAAAGAAAGGTCACTCAAAAAAGCAAGTTGATCATATAGAGAGCTGCAGCATTGCTTCCAATGTGGATGGTGTGTCAATGATTGGTGAAAGGGTTGACGTAGTACATTTATTGGCAAAGAACGGTGTTTTGTACTGTCCAGATCAATGGTAAATCCACTGAGCTCAAAGTAGACACTGGTTCAAAGTGTAATGTTATGTCAGCAGACACATTTCCTAAGGTGAGAGCTGGTGAGCAACTTAATATGGTCAGTTGTGCAAAACTTGTTGCTTATGAAGGGGAGGAAATTCAAACCGAAGGCTCAGTAGTGCTATCATGTTGTTTGACTAGGAACTGCTACAGCTTACTATTTTATGTAGTCCGAAGACCTGTGCAGTCATTACTGGGTCTCAGAGACAGTTTGAGAATGAATCTGCTTTCTTTTACCAAAGAAGCTCATCATATGAGCACATATCCTAGTTCCAATTTTACTGAAGCTATTTTCTCAGAGTATGCTGATGTTTTCGATGACGAGTTAGGCAAGCTTCCAGTTGTGTGTTCTATGAAGTTAAACCCAGAGATCAGTCCAGTGGTCAGACTGGCAAGAGAAGTTCTGATATCTATGCATAATAAACTCAAAGCTCAGTTGGATAAAATGGTGCAGCAAAGTGTAATTTGTCTAGTTAGAGAAGCAACTGAATGGGTGTCGTCCATGGTAGCAGCCCACAAAAAAGGCTCAGACTAAATCAGAATATGCATTGATCCAAGAGATTTGAACAAAGCATTAAAGAGACCACATCATCCTATGCATACAGTTTAGGAGGTCAGAGCCCTAATACCAAATGCCACTGTTTTTTCTGTCTTGGATGCAAAAAGTTCATTTTGACAAGTGATGCTTGATCACAAATCTTCACTACTGACTACTTTCAGTACCCTATTTGGAAGATATAGATTCCTCAGGTTGCCATTTGGAATAAATTCTGCAAATGAAGTCTTTCAGCGTGTAACAAAGAAAATTTTTTCACGTTATCCTTCTCCTGTAACAGTAGATGATTTATTGGTTGGTGGCAGTGGTGAAGCAGAGAATGACAGAAGCCTTAGAAGAGTTGTAAACAGAGCAAGTGAACTTGAAGCTCAATCCCCTGAAGTGCAAATTCAGACTACCAGAAGTTACATATATAGGACATTTATTTACTAGCACTGGCTTGCGACCAGACCCGTCCAACCAAGCAGCCAGTCTGAAGATGGCAGCACCGGATAATGTTCAAGCGCTACAATGTTTTATTGGTATAGTCAACTATTAAGGCAAGTTTATACCAGACTTCAGTGAGTTGGCAGTGGCTCTGAGAGAGTTGAAGTGGAAAAATGCTATATGGTCTTGGCTAGAACAGCACCAAAGAGCATTTGAAGACCTTAAGCAGAAAATTGCCACCCCACCTACATTGAGATACTATGATGTCAATAAACCAGTAACTCTTTTCCTGTGATGCTTAAAATATGTTCTTGGCACAGTTATTCTTCAAGAAGGCAGATCAGTAGCCTATACATCTAGAACTCTTACCCAAACTGAAATGCAACATGCTCAAATTGAGAGAGAACTTTTGCAATAGTATTTGCATGTTCAGAGTTTCATAATTATATTTATGGTCGAGCTATGCAGATTGTGACTGATCACTAACCTCTAGTCATTATTTTAAAGGAGCCTATGTATTCAGCTCCAGAGAAATTGCAAAGAATGATTTTCAGATTGCAAAAGTACAACTTCAAAATGGTCTATAAAAAGGCAAAGTTCTTTATCTGGCTGATACCTTATCCAGATTGCCCAGAAATACTACAGAACAGCTTAATGCAGACAATTTTGACTTCAATGTCATGAAAGTGCGTACGTTTTCTACCACGAGACTTGATGAGCTGTCGCAGAAGAGTGACACCATCCATCCATTTTACCTCTCTCGCATTTTATCACACAGTACACCCACCACATCCACAAATATATGTCAACATCCATATATCATACCAGGACACTCTCACTCAGTCTGTCCTCCACACTTGAAGTACAATTTCCAGACCGCTTCAACATACACTAGCCTGTCAAGTGCAACTTTCAACCTCTTATTTCCTTTAGCCTATATTCTCTACATCCAGCCTATTACAGGCATCAGCCAACCTTGATTTCCATTTGCCTAAGCTTACTACATCAAGCTGATCTCCCTTCACATTCACCCATGCCACTAAAAAGCATACAGTATCCTGTTAAGCTTCTCTGTTGGTTAACAGATAGCACTTCAGGCCTAGATTAGATGCACCCTTAACCCATATATTTTCCAGTCAGGCTTCTCCATGTTCGTTCACATACGGTTCACTGCATTACTTTTAGACAAGACAGTCTAGAATAAAAATCTAGTAGATGGAATTGTTCAGCTGCTAAATCTTTTGTGTATGAGCTCAGTAAAATGCAGTACTAATTAGTTATCCACACACATTCATATTTCTCCATTTTTAAATGGTTGAGTGCTGCAGTATGATTAGACATGTTTTTTCTATGCAATCAATGTCATTTTCCCCTTTTCTCCAGTACTAGAGCTCTGTAGCCACTCAGGTTGCACACAACATGTTATAAGATTTAACTACTTATTTTTGGATATACCGAAAAAAAATTATTATAACATAAAGGGAGAGCAACAGGCACGGTAACTGCATCTGCTTGCGAAGCCAAATACTAACTTGCTACGTTATATAATTTCCCTTCTTTACATTACTGTAGCTGAATATTAACTGAAATATTTGCATGGTATGCATATTTGATGTTGATAACTAGTATGTGTGTAAAATAAAATAATCTCAACATTCTAATTTGGAAAAATCAGTGTTTTTTTCTTTTAAGTGCAGCCGGTAATCGACTTACTATCTTTAGTCAGGAGAAAGAAAAGAAAAGCTATTAACTATTAGGATGATTAATATTTATTCTTTTCACACACTCTTTGAACTGTTCTCCACTTTGGTATGCTGATAATCAGACAGAAACTCACATTTGTAAGTTTCAGAAAGTCCCTGAATTTACTTTATTTACTTTAATTTATTTCTGATTTGAATTGGCTCTTTGTAGAAAATGAGACCTTGTAGTATTTGAGTGAAAACAGAATGATTATTAGCTGCAGGGGGTATATTCTTACAATACCACCACCTGTGTTTTAGCCAAAGCAAATTATGATGACAGTATTAGCTTAATGTTTCCTGGAACTGATAAATACCACATCAGATAAATCGGTCATAGATAAAGGCATCAGCATGTATCTATACAAGTCAAAAGTTTCCAAAGTCTGCTGAAACTAAGAGCTTGCTGTTATTCTGTCTTCAGTGGAAGCAGTTCTGCTGTATGCAGAACCTCACAAACTGCTGCATATTAAACATTAAAAAAGTTTGCACTTTGAAGCATATAAGGTTTAGTTTTCATGTATTTACTAACACAACAATGTGGGGTGATGTGGGAAGGTGCACAGGCAGTTGCACAGTATTACGCTTACTTTATAGTAATTTTTTTAATTCATTCCCAGTCTGGTTTGAAATATTCAAGCCGCAAACCAGTATAGCTTTGGCTATTCCAGTTATCCCAAAGTTCTTTCTTTTTTATCAGAACTACAAAACTATTTATCCCTGCCTTGCACTAGGGGCAAGCAGTCATGGAGACCTTAATCATTGATTTGACAGAAGAAAGATTTTTGTGCAGTGACATACCCAGCAGCCCTAGTTCAATGCCTTTTGACAATCAAACATATATCAGCTCAGTAGTGGGTCCTCTGGTTACCCAATTCTTCATTGCTCTAGCAAGACTAGTGACCAGACTTTGTGGTGATAATTTCTCCTTCATAACTGACTTCCTCTGTACTTTGGATCACTATTCATACCTTGGTCTCCCTGACAAAGTAGATGTGGATAAAACCTCAATACCATTGGGACTGCAAAGTTAAGTGGTTTATTCTATACAAGCCAGGCACATTGCTGCCATCCTTGCATCTAGGGAACTCTGAAAGGTACGTACTTGTAGTTCATGTCCTACGTACCTATGAAAATAGCATCAGGTCCATGTTATGGAATTCCCATCCTCAGTCTGTTGCTGCCTTCTTTAGGTAACTTCATTATTGGTTGATTTCACAGAAAGATTTAAATATTTATATTAACATTAGCAATATCCTTCGCTTGCTCAGTCTTTGAAAAAACATGGGTCACAATGAGCATCCAAATGTTGTTCTACCAAGACTGACTATTTGTATATCATAAACGTTCTCATGGGTGACTTGTTATTAGCAGATTCATATATATAGAATGGTCTTATATAGTGTACTATTTGTCTGTCTATATGTATGCATATACATATAAAATTGTGTTCAGCAACTCAAAGTTTAAAAACTTCAAACGGCCGAGACCATAATATTGAAGTTTTGAAATCTTGAACATTTTGATTGCCATAGGATATTTACTGTTTTCCTCACTGTAGTGTAATCTTGAAGTTGGTATATTTATTTATCAGGGGATGTGGAGGGTGCAGGTGTGGCAAAAATGTAAAAAAAAAAAAAAAAAAAAAAAAAAATTTTTAAATTTCATTTTCGAACTTTCAAATCTTTGATCTTGTGGTCTCAGCCATTTGAAGTTCAAAGTTTCAGGCTTTAGAAGTAGATATATATGTATGTGTGTGTGTGTGTATTTATATATATATATATATATATATATATATATATATATATATATATATATATATATACACATATATAAAACATGTCTTCTAAATACAGTATCGGCATTTTCCCAAGTCACCAGTCTCAAATTCCATTTAGGTTTACAATAGACTTACTTAATTACTTGTGAATGTCCTGATAATCAGTCTGCTAATGCTGTCACAACGCCAATGGCACTAACAGATCAAATATAAACACTGTAAGTGCATTAAATTCAATTTCTCTGAAATGACATAGTGTTATACCACGATATAGAGGGCACCGGTTGCTTTCTGAACTTGCTGCTTGACCTCAGCTTCATAAATCAACAAGTTGATACCATGTGTCCCAAGCAAATAATCAGTGCATCTGTTGAATAAGGTACTGACAAATAAAAATACTGTTATTCGTCACTATGCAGCCACTGTTAGTCCTTAAGGTTCACTGCGTCTGCGTTTATGCTACGCTGCAGCTGATCTTTTTGCTTAGGGATTGTTCTGTAGTTTACAGAGTTCTCAGCAGATATTTAAAGTGAAAACATTACCTCCTTATACTTTACCTCTCCACAAGGATATTGAGTTATTCTCCATGGCTAGTGCCACTGTGGGCTCTTGAAAGGATATCTAGTTACTCTGCATGGCTAGTCCCACTGCACCCTCTCCACAAGGATATCTAGTCACTCTCCATGGCTAGTCCCACTGCAGCCTTTCCACAAGGGTATCGAGTTGCTGTCCATGGCTAGTCCCACTGTGGCCTCGCCCTCTCCACAGGGATATCTAGTTACTCTGCATGGCTTGTCCCACTGCGGCCTCTTCTCAAGGATATCTAGTCACTGTTTATGGCTAGTCCCACTGTGGGAACAGATCACTTCACTTAAGGTAGTTTTGTTGAATGTAAAATGATCAAAGTAAGCTTGTCAAAGCTATATTCATTGGCAGTAGAGTTTGACTTTTTCTCCACTGTTGTGCAGCCCAGAATTGTTATAAGTTCAGAGTGAGTTTGCTGGTCTTCCCAAATGGGGTTGCAGGGGTACATTCTTGGTTGTTCACTGAAGGTGTTTTGAATAAGGGTCAATTTTTAGGTTATCCAGATTGGTATCTGATGATGAAAGTTTTTTAAATTGGTTTATACTCTTGGACATTACCGAATAGAAAATACCATACTATTCTGGTAGATGAAGTTATTAAGGAGGTCAAAACTGAAATAGGTGACTCTCTTGCCCTAATATGGAAAAAGAAATGACTATAATGAAGGTGTGTCTGAGATTTTCTGTGGACAGTTCTTTAAGAAAAATTTTAAGTCATTATTGGAAAGTTCTTGACCTAACTGATGTGATGGCTATTAATGTTGGTAAGAAACCAGCCATCTTTGACATGCTACCTACCATCAGATTCATATGTTGGTTGCATGTAAGGTACACTGGTAGTTGGACAGCTACTTAGACACTGGGGTGCCTAGTTTGACTGGTAGAGTCTTGATGCTTGCTAGGCCTGACAAATGGGCAACCAGGGCAGAGAATCTCTGTGACATTAGCCATTTAGTAGGTATACTAATAACGGAAATATACTGTTTGGGGCAATAGTAACAGGTTTCACATTTGTAATGTACATTAATGATTATATTCATCAAGTGTTTTTTGTGGCAACTTGTTTGTCTTGTTACGCCTTGTATACTGGTAAAATGGAAGAAACATTGAAATACCATATTTATCAGCATAATTATGCTATTATGGGCAAACAACCTGCCAATTCCCTAGTTAAACATGGTATTTCTTGTTCCAATTACAATAAATGTTCATTTTTTATTTTTGAAAAATGTAATGAACCCAGAAGTGACTGTAATAACTACATTTTGTATATAGAATTAACTAGGCAGATTTCTTTTGAAGCAGATAAATTTCCTAGTTTGAATGGATAATTTTTTTAAAGTAAAATGCAATAGAATTAAACAATATTCATTGGCTTGTTCTCAATCATGTGATCTAGTAGTTAATGTATAAATTGTATTTTAACTTTCATATCTTTATCCTGATGAAGTCTTTGGTACATGTGGATGAAAACACTTAATTTTTATTTAACACTTGTGGACACAAACTAAGGTATGTTTTATTAGTATTTTTTTTTCTTAGTGTCAGGTGTCGAGTTACATCTAACATGATATTTATTGACTCATGTAAGGCATGATCTTTCATCACCATCTAATTCTCTGTAGTTCTGTAGAAGAAAGTTGTAGTTACATGATCAATTGATAAAGGTTTCACTGAGTTCTACATTTTCCATCAATTAATCAACAGCTTTATGTGCTGTTGTCAGTCAGTGTGTGTGTGTGTGTGTGTGTGTGTGTGTGTGTGTGTGTGTGTGTGTGTGTGTGTGTGTGTGGGGGGGGGGGTAATATGGATGAAATTTTTAACATGTTAACAAAGAAATATACCTGGCGCAAGTCTGCCTTCAAATGGCATATGCTTTTCTTGGATGTCAAAATATGAATAGTTTTGTATTTCATTAAACGTGAAGAATTTGGAATTCTTTTCTTCTAATAAAATGGAATTGTGTTCAGTTGTCATGCTTACTATTTTCTTTACAAATTAAATGGCATCACTGTGGAACTGGAACTGGAACTGGCTGTGCATGTCAGGATCTGGTTTTAAAGGGAAAGACAGATTTTATCTGTGTTGGAAATCTCTCTAATCCCCATGGAGCATACTGAACCAGAGCAATTGTCTTTTTCATTCTGCTTGCTTTAGACTGTCATTTGGGCTTATGATATTCAAACTTATAAAGTAAACCAAAATTTTTGGATTACACTTTTTGGACTTCATTTTCTTCCTAAGTCATCAGTCAGCTGCAATAAGTAGTCAGAAATAAAACAACAGAATCATTTAGATTTTTTTCTGTCATCAATGTATGTATATGAAACAGTTTCTTTTCTTTTCCCACTGCAACTATGGTAGAGTGTTGTGTATGTAATTCATTTTAATAACAGAGTTTTAATTTGTTCATTCATAGATAAGTACTAAGCTAATTGCCCTTGTGAGCCATTTTAAGCCTAGCCAATTATCCGTTGTGAGACTCAAACCCTGCACCTTGTGTTTGTAAAGCAAACACCTTAACCATTAGGCCACCATAAATGTCATTCTGTCAATGTGACATATTTGGCTAGGTGCACGTGCTGTTCATTATTTTATGTAGGGAAGACCAACTGTATATTTAAGAATAGGATTCTGAGACATTTGTCTGATATACAATTGCAAGATGTACACAATGCTTTGTATCAACATATTAGTAAATATCAAGGACACTGTTTTCAATTTTATGGCCCTACAGGTGGTTAAAAAGTACAGTTTTGTACCTACCATAAATGTAGATGTTCGAGTGTTCACCCTGCTACAGTCATCACACTTGGGTTATCCTGTCGTCAGGCAGTCCCGCAGTCATCCTGAATTCCAAAGTCTTGGTCCGGCGTCAGTTGCTGTCGCCTCTTCCCTGATGTCAGTGCGCCAGTGGTATATATAGTGCAACCGACGCCATTTTCTTCAGTTTTTCTTGCCCCAGATGTCAGGTGCCCCCAGAAAAGGTGGTCAGAAATTAGTACCAAATGGAGTAACCTCTGCACAAACACAAAATCCCTTCAGCTATAAGCAAATACATCAGTAAGGTATTGAAGAGATTTAGTCAGTAGATCAGAGGGGATGGAGGGAGGGTAACCTGGACTGCAGCAGGGTGAACAGTCGAACATCTACATTTATGGTAGGTACAAAACTGTACTATGTTCATCGTGTTACCCTGCTGCAGTCATTACACTTGGGTTGAATCCCAAAGCTAAGGTAGGGTGGAGGTATCACAGAGGGTTAGTGGAGGCTATAAGGCCCTGCAGAACTGCAGTGGCAAAGCCCGCCCTGGTCTTAGAGTAAAGAGGTAAGTGATAGTGTTTGGTAAAGGTGTGTACTGAACTCCAAGTTGCAGCTTCTAAAATCTCCTTGGTTGGAACCCCCCTGAGAAAGGCTGTGGAGGTAGCTGTTGCCCTTGTAGAGTGGGGCCTAATGGTAGCAGGAACTGGTTTCCCATTATGGGTATAGCAGAAATGTATGCAATGACCTATCCATTTAGAAATGATTTGCTTTGATATAGCCTTCCCTTGAGAAGCTGTAGCATAGGATACAAATAGCTGGTCAGATTTTCTGAAAGCCTTAGTTTTGTCCAAATAGTAACGAAGTTGCCTGTGAATGTCCAAGGAATGCAGGAGTCTCTCACCTTTGTTCTGTGGATTTGGGAAGAAGGTGGGTAAGTGGATGGTTTGATTTAAAGCCACACTGGAAACCACCTTAGGCATAAAGGAAGGATTAGTTCGTAGAGAAACTCTGTCTTGATGAAAAATTAGGAAAGGTGCCACAGCCATAAGTGCCTGTAGCTCTGAGACTCTCCTAGCTGAAGTTATTGCTAGGAGCAGGGCAGTCTTCCATGATAGGAACTGAAGATCTGCAGAGAAAGCTGGTTCAAAGGGAAGTAGCGTTAGTTTTTCCGGAACAAAATTGAGGTCCCATGTTGGTGTAGGGGCTCTCCTGGGTGGTCTAATGTTTTTTGCCCCTCTGAGGAACTGCCTTAGAAGAGGATGTGAAAATAAAGGTAGATCCGTGTTGTAGTGAGCTGAAATAGCTGAAGCATGGATTTTAATGGAGGAAAAAGAAAGCCCTTTGTGCAACATCTCAGCTAAATACTGTAGAATGTGAGGCATGTGAGGCTGAATTGTGTCTTGGCCTTTAGCTTGGTTCCAGGCACAAAACCTTTTTCATTTGTCCGAATAAGCCTTCCTGGTGCTCGACCTCCTGGCTTCCAGAATAACATCCAGAGCTGCTTGTGAAAGAGGAGCTGGTTGGATGTTTAGTTGATTTGCCATGCAGCCAGATTTAAAGTTTTGAGCTGGCTGTGAAGAATCTGATTGTTTTGTTGCATGAGCAACTGGGGGATTTGAGGCAATATTCATGGAGGGCTGTGAGCCATATTTCTCCATAGCGGGTACCAGTGCTGGCGTGGCCAGTCTGGGGCTATGAGAATCAGTCATGGTCTCTCCTTTTCGACTTTCAGAAGAACCTTTGTGAGGAGAGGTAATGGAGGAAAGGCATATACTGCTAGGTTTTTCCAACTGAAAGAGAGTGCATCCACTTTCCAAGCTTGTTGGTGAAATGTCCTTGTACAAAATTTTGTTAGCTGATAGTTTTGAGGACTGGCAAACAGGTCTATGTCTGGAAGGCCCCATTTTTGAGTTATCATTGCAAATATTTGTGGATTTAGTTCCCACTCGTGGGGATCCTTGATGTTTCTGCTGAGGTCGTCTGCCAATGTATTCTTCTGTCCTGGCAGGAATTGAGCTTGTAACTGAACTTGGTAAGCCAGAGCTGTGTTCCATAAGATCATTGCTTGCCTGCATAAAGGGTAGGAATGTGTACCCCCTTGTTTGTTTATGTACCACATTACTGTGGTGTTGTCCGTCCTTATTGCAAGTTGTACTGTATGTAATAGATCCTTGAAGGCTGTCAGAGCTTTCTGTACAGCTAGCATCTCTTTTTGATTTATGTGCAGATTTCTTTGATCTGTGGTCCATAGGCCTTGAATGTATTGCCCTGCCATGTGTGCCCCCCAGGCGTAGTCTGAAGCATCTGTTGTGATAGTTTGCCTGGCTGGGGGCAAGGTGAAAGGCTGACCCTTGTTGAGGTGACATGCCTGTGACCACCATAGAAACTCCTGTTGTAGGCAGGGAATGAGAGATATCATTGTGTCCAAGCTGTGGCTGTGTTGAGACCATACGCTTTTTAGGTACCACTGTAATTTCCTCATATGCAGCTTTGCAAATGGTATTATTAGTATGCAAGATGCCATGAAGCCCAAGGCCTGCAGAATTTTTCTTGCAGTTAATTGGGTCTTTGTTGCCATTGTCTTGAAATATTGAGTCAGTTGTAGTTGCTTGTCTGGCGTAAGATAAGCCTTCTGGGCCATTGTATTCAAGCTGGCACCCAGGAATGTCATTTTTTGTGAGGGTACTAGATTTGACTTCTTTTCGTTTACTGTGTACCCCAGGCAGTTTAGTAGATGCTTTACAAAGGCCAGATGATGTAAGAGAATGTCTTTGCTTTCCGCTTGGATGAGGCAGTCATCCAGGTATGGATATATTTGAATTCCTCTTTGTCTGCAGTATGCAATTACTGGTGCCAGGCATTTTGTGAAGACTCTGGGTGCAGTAGATAAGCCAAAGGGCAGTGCAAAGAATTGGTAATGGGTTGAACCTGCAATGAAACGGAGGTATCTTCTGCAACTTTGTCTGATAGGGACATGCAGGTATGCCTCCTTGAAGTCCGTTACTAGCCATGCTTCCTTGCCCAACATGGGAAGTAGCTGCTGTAGTGTTAGCATCTTGAATTTGGGTACTTGTAAGTAAGTGTTTAGAACTGAAAGGTCCAGAATTGGTCTCCAGGCATTGTCCTTTCTGGGCACTAGAAAGAGTCTTGAGTAAAATCCTTGGCCTTGCTCTCGTGTAGGTACCAGTTGAATGGCTCTCATGTCCATGAGAGCTGTAATTTGCTTTTGTGCCTCTGCCCATTGATTTTGTGGCAGGTTTGGCATTCCTCTTTTCATTGGCAAGGTGTGAAAGTGGAATCTGTATCCTCTTAAAATTATGTCTAGGACCCATTTGTCCTTTGTGACAATGTGCCAGTTGTCTGCAAAAAGTGCGAGTTTTCCCCCCAAGGGGGCTGTCAAGAGAGTATTGCTTGGCCAGATGAGGTGCAAGTCATTGAGTTTGTCTTCTGGTGGATTGAGACCTGTCTTCTCCTCTGTTCTGTGTTGTAGTGCCCCACTGGTGAGGTTTGTACTGGGCTTGTGGTTGTCCTCTGCCCCTTGGGCATCTGTATTTACCCCTCTGTGGTCTGTCAGTAGCTGGAAAGGACCAATTTTTTGTTGGCCAATTTCTGCTGAAGCGAGGGGGTTGTACCTGTAGGAAATCTTTGACTGTCTGCATAGATTTTGCCTTATCCTCCATTTTCTTTAAAACTTCTTCTGCTCTAACTCCAAAAAGAACATCCTGCTGTAAGGGAGCATCTAGTAGTTTTGCTTTAACATGATCAGGCAGAGTTTGTTCCTTTAACCAAGCATGCCTACGTATAACGGACCCAGTGACAGCTGCTCTGCAGGAGGCCTCCAAAGAATCAAACCCACATTGTAAGGTATGTTTGCCCACCTGTTCAGTGGCGTGTAACAGATCCTGTACTACTTTTATTTCAGATTGTTGAGGGAGAGTGGTTATTCTTTGCTTTAACTGAGAGATTAGGAATTGCTGATACTTAAGCATATGAAATTGACAATTCAATGCCCTCATAGCTAGTGTGGCTGAGGTGTAAACCTTTTTCCCCCACCTGTCTAGTGCTCTAGAATCCCTCTCAGAAGGTACTGGGTTTTTAGCCATAGAAGCCTTAGCCCCCTTGGGACCCTGGGAGATAGTCTCTGGGTCAGCTGCAGGGCTTTTGTAAAGAACTTTGTGTGAATCAGGCACTCTGTAGTAGAGCAGGAGGAAGAGAATCGGGGTTCAAACTGGATTCTAAATAGACATCATCCACAATGTCCAAAACAGGAGGGATGGCAAGTGGTCTGTGTTGGGGGAGCAAAAGAAACTCTCTGAGCCTTTTCTTCGAGTCAGAGTAGTCCTGACCCTCCCAGTGAAAATGTTCCCTCATAGTGTGTAAAGTTTCTCCAAAGGAGTAGTCTTCAGGAGGAGAAGCTGAGGGAATAGAGTCTTCAGCATCAGAATCTTCATAAGGAGAGAAGGAGCAATCTTGGTCCTCAGAGGAGTCTGAAGAAATGGACACTTTGCTCAGAGGATGCATAATCTTCCTCTTGTCTAGGCCTTTTGTCAGGAGGGGGCTGGGAACCCCTGATTAAAGAAATTAAATCTTCAGCCATTTTGAGCATCTGTTTCTTAGGCATGGGGCCTTGAACAGGAGACTGAAGAGCAGTCCTTTTAGATTTAGTAGGAGTCTTTGATTTAGAAAACATTTTAATGGTGAGAGTCGTCAGTCTGAAAACGCCTTCAGAAACCGATGGCATTTCTGAAGCACCAACGTCTTTTGTAGCAATGTCGTCAGAAGGGCCTGAACTAAATGGCTGCGTCGGCCTGGTGCATTCTACCAAAATTTCTGTAGCGGTCTCGGGTTCCAGATCTGCGGTAGTCAGGGGCTGCGTTGGAGCCTCACTGAGGACCGGAGAACCGGAGACCGGATCAGCCGAGGCCTCAGAATCTGGCTTAGGCCTGGGCTGTCTGTCCTTATCCTTGCGTTTTTTGTGCACACCAGTAGTCGGTTGCTCCGACGGCATGGTGTAGTTAAATTTCCTACCGAAGTAGTGTCATGCGAAATCAAAGCGCCTTTTAATAGTACGCTTATTAAACCTAGCACAAAACCGACAAGAAGTGACGTCATGGTCTGGGCCTAGGCAAGGTATACAATAAGAATGAAAATCCTTATGAGGTATTTGCTTCCCACAAGAAATACAATTGTTAACTTTTTCTGACATTGGTCTGAGGCAAGAAAAGTTTCCCCAACAGTGTACTTAGCTTTATAGAAGACTTCGGTCTGAAATTCAAATTTGAAAATCTCAGGAGTCGGCCGACCGGCACTTGCGAACTGCTTCTGCTTCGGGCACTGCGCGGCAAGAAAGACTGAAGAAAATGGCGTTGGTTGCACTATATATACCCCTGGTGCACTGACGTCAGGGAAGAGGCGACAGCAACCAACGCCGGACCAAGACTTTGGAATTCCGGCCGTCTGCGGGACCGCCTGACGACAGGATAACCCAAGTGTGATGACTGCAGCAAGGTAACACGATGAACATCTAATCGTAGGGGTGGTGACCTTGTTAGCTATTCCGAGTTCTGTGAAACACAGTGGATTATAGAACTGGCAGACAGAAGTCCTGGTTTGAATCGGGTTTTGCCTTTAAAGCCTGTTTTAAAGAGGCAGACACCATTTGTTTAAGATTCTGACTTTTGATTGGATAATAGTCATTTAAATAATGTGTTTGTACTGTATGGAGTTTGTCTGATGAAGGGTGTATTCCAAAAGCGCTTACCACATTTGAATTAAAGTTTGTTGTCTTTTAGCCTGGTGGTCTGTGGAGTTATTTCGTTCCCATAAAAAGTAGTATGGAAATGTATAAAGAAGTTACATCTAAGGAGACCAAATATGTACCATTTTCATTATAGATATCATCCAATATCAGCTAAAAAATCAGCAATTTTTTATTTTATTTTATTTTTATTTTACATTTGTTGACCGGGCTAGTCCAGCTGGATTTATGTCCATTTTCAGTGGAGGCCCGGGGAGAAAAGCTCCAGAGGTAAAAACAATTTTACAAATACAAAAAATACATAGTACAAATGTGTTATGCAATGGGAAAAATAAAATGTAATCACATATATTATAGATCTTAACTAACTAAAAAAAACTAAATCAGAAAGTGATTAAGTTAGAGGTTAACTACTAGCAATACAAAAAAAGTAAGGTAGGAAATATTAAAGTGAATAAAGTAATATTTACAAAGAAAAGGGATAATTTGTCAATTGAAGAGTTGAGGTAGATGGGGGGATCCAAGTGGTTAAGGAAGGTTTATGATAGAGTAAGGTGCAAACAGGTTAGTCTGGGTTGGTACAAGAGCAAAGCCAGAAATTATTAAGATGTCTTAATAGTTGTTTCTTAAAGAGTGGAAGAGTCGGCAAAGAGGAGATGTCAGATGGAAGATTATTCCATATTTTACCTACTGAGTTAGAAAAAAGGCAGTTGCCTGCAAAATTAATAATTTTGGTAATATTAACAAGTAGTTTATCAGAGGAACGTAGTTGTTTCAGGTTAATATAGGTAGTCAAGAGGTTACAAAGAGCTGGTGCTTTAGAAGGTTGGTATAGAATTTTGTGTGCTATTAAAAGTTGTTGAAAAATAAGCTTGTTAGGGAGTTCCAGCCAGTGTAGTTGTTTTAGGTTTAGACAGTGGTGGGTTCTGAATTGGGATGAGGTGGCAAATCTGGCAATATTGTGGTAAGATGTAGTAAGTTTCTTAAGGTTACTTTTAGATAGATTAGTGTAAATAGGGGATGCATACAGAAGGGTAGAGATAAGGTGTGTTTGGGCTAAGGTTGTCCTAGCTTCAGGTGTGAGGAAGGGCTTTATCCTGTACAGGGATCCTATTTTTTTATTAACTGCTTTTGTTGTACTGTTGATTTGACAATCATAGTTAAGGTTATTATCGATAATAACACCGAGAAGTTTAGTTGTGGAATCAGGAGAAATAATGGTGTTGTCAGTTGCTGTAATACAGAAGTTTGACAAAGTCAATTTACGGGTCGGTGAAAAGAGTAATAATTTAGTTTTCTTAGGGTTAAGGAGTAGACAGCGATTGGAGAACCACTGTTCTACAGTTGAGAAGGCTGATTGAGTTTGAATCTGGAGTTCGGTTTGAGAAGAAGCAGTGCAAATAATGGTGGAATCATCTGCATCTTGTATGCAGGTAGTGTTGGGGATAGATGATTGGAGGTCGTTAATAAAGATGGAAAATAGAAGTGGGCCTAGGATAGACCCTTGAGGTACTCCTAAAGAAATATGGAGGAGAGCATATAGTGAGTTTTTCCAGAGTACGGCTTGCTGACGGTTTTCTAGATAGGAAGAAAACCAGGTTAAGGAAGAGGGATCTAGAGCCAGAGATTTTAGTGTGTGCAGAAGAAGAGTATGGTTTACCATATCAAAGGCTTTTGATAGGTCTATGAAAAGAGAAGATGTAAGTTTGTTATTGTTGCGGTTGAAGTTTATGGTATTGGTAAAGGAGAGTAAAGCTGTGGTGGTACTGTGAGCAGGTCTGAAACCATGTTGAGTGTCAGCTAGAAGGTTGTTATGGAGGAGATGGTTGAGTAGTTGTTTATGTATACATTTTTCCATGATTTTAGCTAAGGGGGATAGAAGTGCTATGGGTCGAAAATTGGAAAATTCATACGATCTGCCTCCTTTATGTAAGGGTATAATGTGTGATATCTTCCAAACTGAAGGAAAGATACCTTCTTTTATTGATCTGTTTATTAGGATAGAGACAGGGTAAGCAATGGCTTTTGCTGCTAGTTGCAGGAATTCAGCAGGAAGCTTGTCTGCGGAAGGGGTGGTAGGTTTTAGTTTCTGGAGAAGAGATTGCATATAGGAGGTAGATACAGGTTGTAGGTGAAGGGGAGGGATAGTGTTTATTAAGGTATTTGGAGGTAGTTGGGAAGTATCTGGAGATAATTGGTTGGCTAGAGTTTGTATAGAATTGGTGAAGAAGGAATTAAAGTTATTGGCTGTTAGTGTGGGATTATCAGGGTCAGAATCCTGAGGGTTGGGTGTAATTAATTTGCCTGGGGTTAGCAGATTATTAATACATGACCAGAATGTTTTTGGTTCATTTTTGGTAGTTTTTTGAAGTTGAACATAGTAGTTCTTTTTGTCTGATAGAATGGCTTTTTTAGTACTGTTTCTAAGTTCTTAAAAGCTTTGGTGGTCAGTTAGACGTTTGGTGGTACGCCATTTATGCCAAGATTTATTTCTTAGGGCTATTTTATGCTTAGTATTTGTGGTTAGCCAGGGAGCAGTTTTAGTTTTGGTTCTAATGGTGCGACTTGGGGCGTGCTGATTGAGTATAGCTAGGAATGTAGAATTGAAGTGTTCTACTGCTTTGTTGAGTGGGAGATATTTTAGTGGGGCCCAACGACATTGTAAAAGTTCAGCTTGAAAATGATCAGGGTTAAATTGCTTTTTTGAGTGTAGAATTCTGAAAGTGGTGGGTAAGGTTAGGTTGGTTTTGCTTCTAGTGATATTGGTTAGTGCGTGGTCACTAAGGTCATCTGGAAGGATACCTGTTTGGTAGGTTTGCGAGGGGGTTGAGAATCCAGTCTAGGGTGGTACCCTTATTGTTTGTTTTATTAGTTCTAGTGGGACTATCGATATGTTGTTTGAAGCCATAGAGGTTGATATGGGAAGTAGGGTTAGCATTGTTACAGGAATTCCAATCTATGTTAAAGTCCCCTAGGACTAGTGTTTCTTGTGGGAGTTTGATAGAAAGTTGGTAGAGTATATCTTCAAGGGTATTGATGTTATTTCCTGGGGGGAGATAAGCACAAATGATGTTTATTGCTTTAGTGTTATTGATTTGTGCTTTGGAGCTAATTACTTCTGCATTTATGTTTTGGGTAAGAGTCAGATCTAGAGGATTAAGTTTTAGTTTTGCTTTGTACAGAATGGCTACCCCACCTCCTTTCTTGGTAGTGCGATCAAGTCTAATAATGCTATAACCAGGTGGGGCAATTTCGATGTCTCTAATGGAAGGTTTTAACCAAGTTTCTGATAGGCATAAAATGTCAAACTTTTGAGTTTCGAGGAGGGCATGGAGTTGACTAATTTTGTTACAGATACTACGTATATTGAGATGGGCAATGGAAAGGGAATTGGAAGGTGTAGAGTATAAGAGAGATAATGGTTTAGTTTGGTTTTGTTCTATGTTGGTTGTAATATGATGTGGGCCAGGATTGGGGTGAATATCACCATCTTGTAGTAAGTGGAGAAGAGTAAGATATATCTGTTGTTTAAGTTTATAGTGAGAAACATATGTCTTTTTGGTTAGAGTTTTTATAAACTTGCAGTGTGCTAGTCTGTGATATTTGGCTAGAAGATATATGGACTGAGAGGGTGAGTGTATATAGGATGCAGATAAAGGTATTGCATGTGTTGAGGTGCCTTTAGAGGGCAGTGAAGGAGCGATATTCTTGGAGAATTCGTAAGAAGTTATGATGTAAGTAGTTATTAGAGATGATATTAATAGTAAAGAGATAAGTAATCTCTGTAAAGCATGGATGGATAATATGGGCATTGTGAACTAAGTGGAGGTTTGCAGTGAAGTAGGATATAGTGTGATGAAGTAATGTTAGATGATAGTAATTAGAGAGGGTGGGGCAGGAGGTAGGGATGTAATGAGATGGGTATAGTGTTTCAGAAAGGGGAGGGTGTATTTCTATGATAGGGGTAGCTGTGATGGATTTAGGGAGTGGTGTAGAGATGTGATTGGAGAGGAGGTGAACAGGGGTGTGTCCCTATTTGAGATAAAGGTAGGACCCCTGGGGGTGGGTGGGAAGTGGGGGTAGGGAGGGGAGCGGAGTGAGCCCACAGGGCGAACGGAGCGGGAAGAGCCAAAGGAGAGGAGGTCCAGGAGAAAAACTATCAGTGAAGTACTCAGAATGAAGGTAAGTAAGGCAATGGGATATAAGTATAGTAAGGCAAAGGAATACAAGTATATTTGTTGTCAAGAGGTAGGAGAGAGTAGAAGCTCAAAGTAGTAGAGAAGGGTAGAGAGAGGTAGTGAAGCAGAAAGGGGCTAACAGTAAGATAGGGTAAGATAAAGACAGTTTGCTAGGTATGAGCAGCTTACAGAGGGAAAAAGAAAAGAAATCCCCTAGTAGATGGGGGCCACCTAATAGCCACAGCAGGTACTTCTATCAATGCTGTTTACAGGGCTAGAGGGTTCAAGCGTGAGACAAGCTGCTAGGGATATTACAGGGAATATGAGATCAGTTGGTTGAGAGGAGGAGGGGGGTTTGGTTGCAGGCTACTGGCTGAGCTGACTTTGGGTTTTACAGTTTCACTGGGAAAGAAGCATACAAAAAAGTATTTAAAACCAGCAGGAGCTCTAGGACATACTTCCTTATGTCTTTCCAGGAGAAGGCTCCCCTTACTGGGATAGCTTTATTCTTTAAATTAGGAGATGAGACAGCAGTTTTGGCTAAGATGCAAGATCCAAGACCAGCAGGTGGTCAGGGGGTTGTATGGCTGGGAAAAGGAGATAGAAAGGAGATAATTTAGATATGGAGCAAACACAAGCTTGAGAAAGCACTACAATAAATTACACTTAGCATCTTCATGTAAAAAACTCAAAGTCCAGCAACAGTTCTATTTGAAGTTAGTGCAGGCAAAACAGACTATAATCATATATATTGTATAATGGCAGCAATTAAAACAGATAAAACATATGTATGAGCAAGCTAGAGAGTGTCATGAAAACACAAATACCACATCTAGAGCAAGGCCATGGTAACAAGATTACACTAAAATACTAGATATCCAGTCAAGAATGCAGTAGAGGTAGACTAAGCTACCAAGATTGTCACATAAGACTATAATAAGCTGGGTTATGATAAGTCTCCGCATGAGCTAAAGGAAGTGCATGTAAGGTTCAGTTGAGCTAACGGGGTTACACTTAAAACCATCTGTAAATACTAGATGAAAACACCAAGGATATAAAGACCACTAGGTTAATTATACGTTAGATAAAATGTACTATTCTCTAGACAGCAAACAGCAAGCGTGGTTGGCTAAATAAGAAATGAGTCCAGTGAAGGAGAACGTAATAATATACAATGAGATTAAGAATAACCTTAGCGAGTGTTGAGTAGCTAAAAACTAGTGTGGTCTAACACTACGCATTGTAAATTTAGAAATTTAAATGTAAACCTTTGTAACCTTTTAAAATAACCTAAGCAAGTGTTGAGTCGCTAAAAACTAGTGTGTTCTAACACTACGCATTGTAAATTTAGAAATTTAAATTTAAACCTTTGTAACCTTTTAAAATAACCTAAGCGAGTGTTGAGTCCCTAAAAACTAGCATGCTCTAACACCACGCATTGAAGTGGGTTCAAAGGGCTGAATGCATGGTTTAAAATAACTGGATCTCGCCTCAGGATTGAAAGCACTAAGCTTAATTAAGAAGCGCTGCTATGGCTCGTGTAGCGCCACTGTAAAAGTAGGCACGCTACTAGCACCAGGTATAATGAAGGGAATTTAAGATGCCACGGCCTTATTAAGGCACTGAGGAAAGGAAAAACGCTGTTAGCACAGCATATCATAGGGAGTGATAATACAGAAAGGGATGTTTTAATCTTAATGCGTAACACAGTGGTGCAAAGAGGATAGCTGTTAGAGAGCATGCTATAAACTCTGCTTAAAGCATGTAGTACATAGCCTAGAAAGACAAATCTAAATAACCAAGGGCTTACTTATCAGGGCCTGGTAAGGTGCGTATATGGTAACTGCACATAAGAGCAAGCTACAAACTACGCACGCTTCTATGACTGCTCAGGTTAACAAACCTGTTAACTGTTAGTAGAGATCATAGGCTCCAAATCCAAAGTCTGGGTAAAGGCAATATCAAGGCACTAGAAAGGGAGTAGATAACTAGCTAATTCCCTGTTTAGGAATTCCATCTTTTACGCAGACGACTTGCGTTTATAATATGATTTGGGCTCAAAAGCGGAGGGAGCCTACAGGTTTAAGCGCTGATTTGAATCAGCTATTATCACACTGTGCGAGTCGTGAGACTGACCATAACCCAACTACTACACAAAACTGCAGCTAAAAACATTAAATGTATTCGCAGTTTTTAAAGGTAAAGCTACATACAGTTACTGTAAGTCACAGATAAATAAGCAACATCAAGTGAAAGCAAAAACACGCTACTCACAAAGAACGCCAAAGGCAGGATCATACAGTAGCCAGGGAAATCTAAGGAAGAGAGGTGGCGCGAATCTGGGCAGGTATATTTATAGATTATGAGAGGAAGTGGGATAGGATGGGGGAGGGGGAGGAGTAGGGGGCAGGCAGAAAAAAAAATGGAAGGGAGGTGATAGTATCAGTCTGGAGAAAGGAAATAGATTATTACATGAGGAGGTAGTAAAAGCGATGACCCAAGGGTGTAGTGGGTATAGAAAGGTGAAAGTAGTAAACAATCTAAGAAAGAAGTAAGGAGATAGACGTAATTGTGAAGTGAAGAAGGGCTATGAAAGGGAGGTAGTAAGAACAGGGAAGAGCCAAAGGAGAAGAGGTCCAGGAGAAAAACTATCAGTGAAGTACTCAGAATGAAGGTAAGTAAGGCAAAGGAATACAAGTATATTTGTTGTCAAGAGGTAGGAGAGAGAAGAAGCTCAAAGTAGTAGAGAAGGGTAGTGAGAGGTAGTGGAGCAGAAAGGGGCTAACAGTAAGATAGGGTAAGATAAAGAGAGTTTGCTAGGTATGAGCAGCTTACAGAGGGAAAAAGAAAAGAAATCCCCTAGTAGATGGGGGCCACCTAATAGCCACAGCAGGTACTTCTATCAATGCTGTTTACAGGGCTAGAGGGTTCAAGCGTGAGGCAAGCTGCTAGGGATATTACAGGGAATATGAGATCAGTTGGTTGAGAGGAGGAGGGGGGGTTGGTTGCAGGCTACTGGCTGAGCTGACTTTCGGTTTTACAATTTCACTGGGAAAGAAGCATACAAAAAAGTATTTAAAACTAGCAGGAGCTCTAGGACATACTTCCTTATGTCTTTCCAGGAGAAGGCTCCCCTTAGTGGGATAGCTTTATTCTTTAAATTAGGAGAGGAGACAGCAGTTTTGGCTAAGATGCAAGATCCAAGACCAGCAGGTGGTCAGGGGGTTGTATGGTTCCTTATGTCTTTCCAGGAGAAGGCTCCCCTTAGTGGGATAGCTTTATTCTTTAAATTAGGAGAGGAGACAGCAGTTTTGGCTAAGATGCAAGATCCAAGACCAGCAGGTGGTCAGGGGGTTGAATGGTTCCTTATGTCTTTCCAGGAGAAGGCTCCCCTTAGTGGGATAGCTTTATTCTTTAAATTAGGAGAGGAGACAGCAGTTTTGGCTAAGATGCAAGATCCAAGACCAGCAGGTGGTCAGGGGGTTGTATGGTTCCTTATGTCTTTCCAGGAGAAGGCTCCCCTTAGTGGGATAGCTTTATTCTTTAAATTAGGAGAGGAGACAGCAGTTTTGGCTAAGATGCAAGATCCAAGACCAGCAGGTGGTCAGGGGGTTGTATGGTTCCTTATGTCTTTCCAGGAGAAGGCTCCCCTTAGTGGGATAGCTTTATTCTTTAAATTAGGAGAGGAGACAGCAGTTTTGGCTAAGATGCAAGATCCAAGACCAGCAGGTGGTCAGGGGGTTGTATGGTTCCTTATGTCTTTCCAGGAGAAGGCTCCCCTTAGTGGGATAGCTTTATTCTTTAAATTAGGAGAGGAGATAGCAGTTTTGCCTAAGATGCAAGATCCAAGACCAGCAGGTGGTCAGGGGGTTGTATGGTTCCTTATGTCTTTCCAGGAGAAGGCTCCCCATAGTGGGATAGCTTTATTCTTTAAATTAGGAGAGGAGACAGCAGTTTTGGCTAAGATGCAAGATCCAAGACCAGCAGGTGGGCAGGTGGTCAGGGGGTTTTTAATATGAGATGAAAGATGCAACAAATGTTTCAAACAAATTTCAAAAACAGCTGAAAAGGTATAGCCAAAAATCCAATTCCACTAACTACAGACATCCGAGCTTGGGTCTAATCATTTTATGTACCTTTGGAACTGAATAAAAATATTACACAGTGTGATTTTCTACTGTCAAATGCCACTGTAAATCTGATGTTATCATGCTTTTATCAACCCACTTAGACAAGCATCTATCAATCTTGACTGTAAAATGTCAAGTTGGATCCAGTTGTCAATACTGTTGGAAAATTCCTTTTTAAGGAATTTGTGGAAAATACCTGTAAGATGACAAGAGGAGAGGTTGAAATCTTGCTCAGTTTTCTTCTGGATTCAAAAAAATTAGTTAGGCATAGTACAATCCCAAAAATATGTGGGGATTTTTCCCAATGTGTTAAGAGCTGTAATACTTACGTGGTTTGCATCAGTTATACCAGTTGCATTTATAATGTAAAAGAGTTTACTAATTGTTCAACCAAATGGGTAGTATATGCAGCACTATGTCAATGTGGTATATTTTATGTGGGGCAGACATCCGTTATGTGGAAAGAGTATTTCACATCCGAGAGATCTGAGCTGGAACAAGGAAAGACTAACTTTATATAAGCATCAGTTGAAACATAAAGGGGCTATTTTTGCCTTTATCAGGTTGGATGAAAGTCACGTTAAAATCATATGCAACTAAAACTCAAAAAGATAAAAACTGGAAATATAAAGAATTAAAATGGATTGTAATTTTTGGCTCCCAAACATACTCTGGTTTAAATGAGATGACCTAAATTAACATATTTTTTACTTTTTATTTTTGTGAATCAAGTGACTGTATTATGAGCATTAGATAATAGTAGTATTGTAATATATAATATGCATGTGTTTTAAGTGTGTGTGTGTGTGTGTGTGTGTGTGTGTGTGCATGTATGTATGTATGTGTGTGTATATATATATATATATATATATATATATATATATATATATATATATATATATAAATAATATGGGTACACTTTACAATGCCAAATTTTTGAAAGATAGAATTTCATATGGCCAAGACCATATGATCAAAGTTTCGGAATCTCAACATTGTAAACAGAGATCTGCATAGAGATCTACATACAGCACGGAATGGGAGATTTCCCTTTTCCTCACTGTAGTGCAGTCTTGGAGTTGGTATATTTAAGTAGCGGGGGCGTGGGGGGTGCAGGGGGGCAAGTGAGAAAGTTTTTTTTTTTTGTGGATTTATTTTACAATGTCGAGGTTCCGAAAGTTAGATCAAATGGTCTTGGCTATATGAAATTTGATCTTCTGGAAATTCGGCATTGTGAAATGAATCCATAAACACACACAGACACGCACACGTACACACACGTGTGTACATACGTATAGAAACTTTTTTTGATAATATATTTGATATTTATATTGGTAAATGATTTATGAATATGTGAAAAAAATTAATTTGCTGGTGGTTAAGATATTTAATGGAAATGTTTTGCATTAGCCGGATGCTGTTGTCATGTAATGGAAACTGATGAAACAATTAGCACTTATAAGGATTATTACACAACTTTGTATTAGCATTGAAAAAGTCTTTGGTGGGTGAAAACTGTGCTTTCTTCTCAGTAACAAAGGAGTGTTTGGTATTTTGAGCGATGAGCCTTTTTTGGGGTACTCATGTGTTGATGGTGACTTATAAAAGTCCGATCTGACTGAATAGAGATCGCCATACAGAGCGGAAAGGAAAGATTTCCCATTTCTGCAATGTAGTGCGATCTTGGAGTTGGTATATTTAAGTAAGTGGGGGTGGAGGTGCAGGGGGGCATAGCCCCCCTGCTATAGACATTTGATGATGTGTTTTTTTGTTTTACGTCAGTTTTCAAACTTTTATAAGTTCGGACATATGGTCTCTCTCAAAAGATTTTTTTTTATTGGTTTATTAATGAAGGGTATCCCCATAGAACTGGAATGGTCTCTTCTTGACCTTTTGGCTAAAATAAAGTGTAGAGTGAGTGTGTGTCTGTGTGTGTGTGTGTGTGTGTGTGTGTGTGTGTGTGTGCGTGTGTGTGTGTAGATTTAGTATTCACCCATTTTGAAGGCAGATTGCATGGATTTCATCTCTTATAATTTAGTGTAGAGTATTTCATCGTTACAGTACTTTGTCACTGAGAGTTTAAATCGGTTTAGTAATATGATTAGTGATATGTACTGTGAAGACAGGAAAGGGATACTGTCACTAGAGAGATGATTGTATCCTCTCCTGAAGGACATTGTGGGTTTATATGTATGAGAAAATAGTTTGGTAAAGGCTTTATTACTGATGAAAATATTGTACTATAAGGCACTATGCTCATAATGAAATGGGTGAAATACTGGGGACTCACTGATTATAAACCTCTGTTCTGTAACTTGTGTGAAGTGTTTTGAAGTCTGACAGACTTTAATCATAACTGAAAGCAACAGTGAACATTTTGTCATAAGCTTTTAACTTCATTCCCTCCTTTGTATTCATAGTAGATGCCAGTGGTATGAATTTAGGTTCTAAAACCCCAACTGCCTGTATCCCTGTTGGTCACTTATTTTGGTGGTAGTGACAGAATTCATGCTGCATTTATCACATTGTTTTGAGGAAGATGTGTGATTCAAACCCCATTGTATCCATATTTGCTATAGTACACATACAGAGAATGCAGATGATTGGAATTATGTGGTATTTGCTGTAAATCAAACTAAGCCAAGTGTGCTTTTTGATGCTTTCATGGAAATACCATTTGCTTTCTCATCCAGTGTTTGATTGTTTTCGTGTGTGTGTATAATATATGTATAAAATATTTCCTTATAGTTATCAAATGAGAGCTGGAACAAGATAAGGATTCATAAAGTATGTTTTGAATTTTTCCACTTTCTTATAACTAGGTCATGGTGATGTCTGTTTGCCAGAGGGGCACTGTGGATTTTGTGTAAATTTGTTATTGATTCAATGCCATCTAATGAACCTGTCGACATATTTTTTCCAATAATGTTTCCTCTGTATTTAGGGTGTTGATTGTTTTCTGTTTAGTTAGGATTTTTTTACAGTCGTGTGTTTTGAAAATGCATATTGAAATGTGAATTTCTGTCTTACCTGAGATGTTCTTTATTTCAGTTTTCCTCCCACTGCCGATCATTAGCAGATACCTGTGCCCTGCCCCAGTCACTAGGATTACCTTACCCTCCTGGCATCCTGAGACTGACTCCAATAAGGGTTGGAGTCAGTGAGGAAATCAAGGGATCCCAGGTCCCTCATCACACTGCTGTCAGGAGTGTTTTACTTTACTTTCTACTTCCTCTGTGTACCCTTAACACTTTATGTGCACAGGATGTATAATGGGAGTACAGTGCCAATTTGCTTTATACTTTCTCAAGGAGCTGACATTGGCAAGGATCCCTGCCCACACTTCAGCAAGCACTATGCAGTTGATTCCCTAATCTCTTCCTGAGAGCTTGGATTACTTTTTGTGCTTGTGCACATGTCCCCCCCCCCCCCGAGGATGGGCATACCCATCTTCCCCCTGTTAACTTTTCAAACACTTGGGGCATAGTCAGGGCTTTATTCCTCTACTTCACAGCATTGGTTAATTGAGACTGTTTTTGAGAAGAATATATGTGTATGTTATATCTATGATGTCTCTGACTATAACCTTATCATGAACATATAAATTCATGCATGCAACTCCCATAAAATATAAAGCTGCAGAGTTCTGAAGCAAAGGAGACCTTCAAGCTGATATAAATGGCCTATGTATCAGTCTCAAACATGCTAAGCTTATCCTGTGTCAGTGATATCCACATTATCTGCAAGGGATTTAATGACTGCCATTGAATGCTGAAGAAAGGAAGATATGACAAATATCATCTGCTCAGCACCAGTATCACACACTACCTATCTGTAAAGAATGCATTCAGAGGAATCATACATATGATAAGAAACAAATGACAAAATATGGCAATTTGTGATAATCAGTACACAAACAGTGGGCCAAAGACTTATAAACTAGAAAATTCTTTTGGATTATTCCATGATAAAAGACAAGCAACTTATGGGCAGAATACCAGAGATAGAATAAAGACACTCCAAACATATCGTAATCCACTATGATAAATGTAGTGGCAAAGAATAACATTTTTCTCTCAGCATAAGTAGATTTTTAGGGCCCTAGTGAAAGCTGTTTTACTACTGTGGTGAATCTGAAATACAAACCAAAGTAAATCTAAGAGATCCTGAACCCTTAAAAAGATTCAAGATAAATAAGGATTGTCAAGACATAAATATAATTTCATAAGGGATAATATTTCTTAATGATGCCAGAAAGCCTCTCGGCTTTAGAGGTGTTCTGGCAAACTCCTAAACAACTAGACTGTGAACCTCCAGCTAAGACAAAACAGATTCATGTTGACACAATGATGTAACTTTTAATGAGTTCCAATTTAATGAAAGCCACTTTCCCCAAAAAGTAAAATTCTTTATTTGAGGGAGGCAAGACCTATTCTTTCTGATTTCCTCCCATATCTCATCCATAGTCGCACAACAGTGTATTAAAGAACAAATTCCGAAAGTGACTTGCAGCAAGTTTGAATGAGGGTGACTATGGCATAGTGGTTAAGGTCTTTACCTTATAGAAACAAGGTACAGGGTTTGATTCTGACCTTGGATTATTGCTTAGGCTTAAAATGGTCTTTCAGGGCAGTTAGCCTAGCATACACATATGAACTTATAGAATCATCTTTCACTGAAAGGGTTCTCAATCTGCTGACATGCTCCCAATAAAATTAAGCTAGTAGGACATGGGACCATGCTGTTTTATAATGGGTGGAAACATGAAATGAAACTGAAGTACTCTTGAGTAATAAAATAATCAAATATCTACTATATGTTTAGTAAAGAGTTGACAACCACATGAAATAAGGATATACACATGAAGATGTTATCAACATCAACACTGTCAGACAATTACCTAAAACAGATTTATGATGTGTATCAAAGGACAAATCCAGTTTTAGGAGCAAATGACAAACCTAAATAGTTTTGCCTATTGGGTATAACTGTTCAAATGCCAAGACCTTTGCCAGACCAATTGTCCAGTATCCCGATTTTTCCATTTGTGGGGTCACCTGATGATTCTTCCTTCTCCTAGATCAGACTGTATTCCTCTTTGTTTCTACAGACAGAAGAGCTTTGAGGTTCCAATCTTTTCTTATAGAATGGTCCACTTTCCAGGTTCCTTTCCTTTTCTAGACCCCAGTTTCTGTCTGTCATCAAAGCTATCCATCTGCAGCCATATTTATTGTATGACCCTCTTCCTCTACCTTGATTTGGTCATGATCCTAGCTGACCTTTCTGTATGGTTGCACTATGAATCCTTGTCTAAACTTTGGTCGAAGCTATCACCAGATGAAGCAATTTGATTGAAACTGTGACTGGATGAGGTTTAAAAAACAAAAGTACTTTTTTCAGGGGGGGGGGGGGCTTGTACCCTGCACTCCCTCTTTGTGCAGGCTTCACCTCCCCTTAGTTAAATATGCTAACTCCATAGCTACATAACCAGGTAGATAATTGAAATGTTTTTCCTGCTGCTTAATGTTTGACAAAAAAAATTATCACTAATGATAATTGTTTTACAGTGCCAACTATGATGCACTGTTGTTATATATTTGCTTTTCTCTGCAGGTGAGTAACCATTGAATTGGTATATTTATAGAAAAGGGTATGGATGGTGGAGGGTAAAGCCCCCCCCCCCCCACCCCATGGTAGTGAGGCTTGCCATCCAAACAATTATTATTTCATAGTTTCATAGTATAGTACTAGGCTATCTGCCCTGGGGCATTTGTAAGCCTAGCCATAGTGATGTGGCTTTTGCCACCCCATGAAATGGTACAAAAATGTACAGAATAAATTTAGAATGCTGTGCCTCTGTCTAGTAGTGACACAATGAAGGTCCCCTTATATAATAGAATTAGTTTACTGTGCCCCTGTCTAGCAGTGACACAGATGTGACCCCTGGGGTAAACTTACAATCTCCCATCCACTCATCAAGATTTCTCTTGAAGAGAGTCAGTGAGGGGCTCTGCCTAATACAAACTGGGATCTTGTTCCAAAGCATGGGAAGCCTCTGGGTTATGAATCTATCCCTCCAGCATGTCCTATTCATACTTGTGCCGAGGTTTAAGTCTTTAGCTCTCATGGTCCTGATGGATTTGGATTTTTTTGAGGTGGAGCATGTCCATCAGATCCTGATTGGACATGGCCTTGTATGTCAGGCAGAGATCACCTCTGAGCAGGCGGTATGCTACTGAATAGAGCTGAAGTTTCTTTAGTCTGGCAGAATAAGACATATGTTGGAGACCCTTGATCCTCTTGGTGAGGTACTTTTGTGGTCTCTCCAGCTGTTGCAAATGCCGGGTGAGGTACATACCAAATGGGGCATTGTACTCAATCATGGGTCTGATGAGGGAGGAATATAGGGGTACAATGACATCCTTCGATCTGGATGTGAATCCCTTCATGATGAGGTGTGCAAGGTAGAATGTTTTTCTAACCCTTTGGCAATGTGGGTGTCAAATAAGAGGTCGCTGTCGACTTGGGTCCCTAGGTCTCTGATTACTTTTTCCATACTCAGTGGGTTGCTGTCTATGTGATAATTTGTGGGTACTTTATTTTTCCCAAAGGGGATGACTATACATTTTTTGGCATTTAGTTTAAGGCCGTGACTCCGGCACCAGTTGTCCGTTTCTGTGAGGCCTTTTTGTAGGATGTGTGTGTCTGCTGGTGTATCGACTATGGCACCTAGTTTGCAGTCATCTGCGAACTTTGTCAGCCACAGCCCTCCCATGTTTGCTTTAACATCTGAGAAATAAATGCCGAACAAGAGGGGTCCCAGGACAGATCCCTGTGGGACACCACTTGTGACTGGCTTTGAGTCTGACATTGCTCCAGCGATTTTAACTTTATGGGTTCTGTCCTTTAGCCAGTTTGCAACCCATCTAGTGACATAAGGGTTTACTTTTAAGCTGTTGAGCTTATCTATGATGCCTGAGTGGGGTATTGTGTCGAAGGCCTTAGCCAAGTCCAGGTATGCTGTATGGACTGCTTTGCCCTCATCAATGGCTCTAGTGACTGTTTCGAAAAAGTCAACCAGGTTTAAAAGGCAGGATCTGCCCTTTACAAAGCCGAACTGGGTGGAGTCAAGTGTCTGTAGGTCCCCTATGTCTCTGTTTGAGTTCCATAATGATTCTTTCCATAGCTTTGCAGACCAGGCTGGTTAAGCTTATGGGGCGGTAGTTTCCAGGGTCTGTAGAGGCACCCCCCTTGTGCAGTGGGACCACTGTTGCTGTACGCTAGTGTTCAGGTACATATCCCGAAGTAAGGCTAAGGTTAAATAGCATTTTTATGTGTGGGTTTAGTTCCTCTTGGAGTTCACGTAACACGCAACCCGGGATACCGTCAGGTCCCATTGATGCTATCTTTTTTGCTTTGTTTAGGGCGGTTCTCACTTGGACATCTGAGATGACAGGAAGAATACATTCAGCTGGGATAAGTATTTCTTCTTTTGGGGGTGAAGGAGGGGAGAAATTTGCACTGAACCTGTCAGCCAGAATCTTGGCAATATCTGTGGGTTCAGTGTATTTTTTGTTGTTGTGAACCAACTCTGAGCAGGTTACCAGTACACCTTGCCTTGTCCGGGTATCTGTAACTGTAATTCCAGAAATCTAATTTATGTGGCTAGTTGTTCATCCTGTGATGCATTTTATGTGGGGATGACAACACGCAGGTTAAGAGACAGGATTCCTGAGCATCTTAGGTCTATCAAAAACAAAGATATGCACAATGCGCTATTTCTGCATAGTGTAAAATGTATTAATTTTAAGAAGTTTATATTCTTTGTTATTGATCGTGTGAAAGAAGAGAAAGGTGGGATGTTAAAAACAGGGTGGCCTTGAAGGAAATGGAATGGCAGTTAAGGTTGAATGCAATGAAATTTCCTGGGCTGAACGACTACATTTCCATTAAACCCCTGTTGATACATCAATCACAAATTTTATAAAAAATGTGGCCAAGTTTTAGATATTCAATGGTTATGTTTGTAACACCATTGTCTTTTTAAATTGTATAATATATATATTATATCTTATACATCAATATTATATATATATGTATTTATTAGTTTCTTTGATGATTTAGATGAACTATATATTCATTATATTTATTTTACATTAGTTAATAATATATATATATATATATATATTGCATTTGTCATGACTATTTATGTGGTGTTTTATATTTAAATTTGTATAGGTTGTGTGTATATTCTTAAGAATTTTTTATTGAAGTTTTAGTTTACTTAAGTGGAGTATAGTTGTTAATTATTTGCAAAGGCTCATTGGTTGTGTTGATTGATTAATAGTTTGCATATAAATGTGGGGTGGGGGTATGTGTGTTTTTTGACTCTGAAGATGCCTTGTAAGGTGAAAGCGCTAAGTCGTTTCATTAAACAACTGTGATTTGGGAGTGTATTCTTGGTTGGTTCTTTTTTGGTTCCTGTGGCTGTACTTTTACATCGACGCTGCCCAGCTGTTCAGTTGCCGGTTGCAGTAGCCGTGGAATTGTGTTTGTATTTGCTTTTGCTTTAACTCCTTGTGGGTTAGCCCTAGTGACTTCAACTCTGAGCATATCTGAGGGTTTCCGCCCAGGTTTCTAACATAGCTGAAGAAGGCTTTGTGGTTATCTTTAGTGTCCTTAGCGATTTTTCTCTCAAAGTTGGCCTTGGATGTTTTTATGAGAGAACGTAGTTTTCTGCTAATGTTGATCAGAGATGTCTTCCCTTCATAGGATTTTGCTCTGACGTGCAGTAGCTTCCTTCTTTTGTTATACAATTTGTTTATGGCTGAGGTCCACCAGACAGGACGCTTACCTTTGGTGGAGAGGGACTTGGATTTGTTTGGGATTGCATGATCCATGCATTCTTGGAGATGTCCATAGAAAGCATTTGTGAATGATTCAGCACTGTGGGATGTGGTATCCACTGGCGCAGTGGGCTTAAAGGTTACCATCTCAGTCTTAAGAGTGAAGTCTGCATTTGAGAAGTTTTTCACTGTGGTCTTTTGTGCTGGGGGTGGAGGTGGGATATGTATATCCAGGGTGATTAGTTTGTGGTCAGATCTCACTAGTGAGGGGTATACTTCCGGTGTGGAGCATTTTGTCCCCATGTTTGTGATGATCAGGTCTAGTATATTATCTCCCCTAGTGGGAGAGGTGACTAGTTGTTCCAGTGCATTTGAATTTATGAATTCCAGGAACCTTTGGGCTAGGGTATTAGGGCTAGAATAATGTACCCAATCTATGTTTGGGTAGTTGAAGTCTCCCAGTATGATGGTATTTTGTGATACATTCATATCCTCCAATGTCTTCAGGAAGGCTGAGTGGGGTTCTTGAGATTGGGAGGGTGGTCTGTAACATGCTACCAGTTTTATAGCAGTTTTGCCTATGGTTAGTTGCACCTGTATGGTCTCTGATGCTTCATGTGTTGCTACTAACCTGGAGGTGTGGGTGTCCTTGATGAATATGGACACTCCCCCTCCCTTTGTGGTTCAACCCGGGTTTTGGGGCCGAAAAGCATGATACGAGGTATAGCCTGGTAGCGCTGGGGTGCTCTCAGGAGCCTTGAACCAGGTTTCAGTTACTGCACAGATATCAATGTTCTCCATGCTGAGGAGTGCATCAAGTACCTGCATCTTGAGATTTAGACGTCTGGTGTTGAGCAGCATTACCCTTAGGTTTTTTCCATTTTCGTTTTCTAAGGAGGTGGGTTTGTCTTTTGAGCCTTGCCTAAAAAAGGCACTATGGGGGTGGCAAGAGCCTTAGCCAATATCCGGAAGCCCAGTGGTGACAGGTGTAAGCCATCCCTTGCGAAGCAGCGTGGCCTGTCCAACATGTCATCCCAGGCAGACAGACATTGGATCTCCTTAGAATGACACCAGTACTTGAGCCAATTGTTAAAGCTGATCATCTTGTCATTGTATTGTGGTATCATTCTTGGTGAGGGCAAGATGCTGCTCAGGGTCAGGGTCATACCAGCCTGGGCTACATAATCGGAGAGCACCTCTATGTCTCTTTTCATGTAGTCCAGGGAGGTACATCTCAGGTCATTCACACCAGCATGGACAATGACGGAGTCATATTTGTACTTGCTTTGGAGTGACTTGAGTGCATGTGTTATGTGGCGGATCCTAGTTCCCAATAGACAGCTCACAGTCACCTTCTCCTTGTTCAGCCTGGTCAGCGGGACATCAGTGTGTCTGACTATAGAGTCACCTATTAATAGTGTACCAGGCAAGGTGTTTGGCCTTAAGGGCTGTGATTGGTTGACACACTGATTTATTGAAGTATGTGTTGCATGTGTTTTGTTTTGAGGTGGTGGATTTTTGGATGTCTGCTTTGGGAGTCTCTGTTGTTTTGGTAAGTTTTTATTAGAGCCTCCGAGTATGTCTTTGTGTTTTTATGTGTTTGGTTTGCAGTTGTGGTAAGTCTATGTGGGACTGGGATTGTTGTGTGTGTGTGGTTGCCATCTCCTCCTGTCTGGTCATGCCAGCCCTGAGTTGAGAGAATTCAGCCTCCAGTTTGGCTATATAGTTGCATCTCTCACATGTATTTGTGTATGTTGGGAGGAGGAGGGGGTTGTCTGTGTACATGAGACAATTGTAGCATTGTCTCAAGATACCCAGATTGACCAGCTGAATTGGAGACAACGCCAGTAATCTACCACTCAACATGCTAGAACAGTATAAGGGAGTGCTGTACCTTTAAGGGAAGTGGATATTCACAGGGTTGGTAAGCAGATGTAGTGCTTTACTTAGTACGAGAGTGCTTACTTAGTAGAGAAGTATTGAGAACAAGTGCTAGGCTTATAATATAGTGAGTAGTCTAGTTATACTAAGAGTAGAGCTTCCTTAAGGGAAAATTTGAACAGTAGACTTGGCGGAGCCAGAAAAAGTTTAACCTTGTTTAACCGGAGCTGCGCTATGCGCACAACTGCGCAAAGCCGTGCAAATGCGGATTTTAAACAGTGAACTACAAAAGAGCTAGAAATGGTCCAAAACAACCAATTACTACAGCTTCTTGTGCTGAGGTCACTTCCTACAGGGACAGGTAGGCTACTCAAGGCTCCCCACTCCCACTGGTGAGCAAAGAAACTTCCTTCTATCCAAGTAAGGTAATGGACAATACAGGAACTACACCACAGCCCAGAATACAGCAATGCCTGTAAACTGGTCTAAACTAGTCGAGGAGAGGCGGGAAAACAAGGATTATTTTTTTTTTGTTTGTTTTTTTGGTAGAAACACACAGAAAATGCAGAAACAGTGATAAATTAGTTACACAGGCTAGCACACTTTAGTGGGCAGCCTCCACAGTTAAATTAAACAAACAAACAAACTTTCGATCAAATTCGACTAAAATGTAACTTTAAGTGCAGATTTTAAAATAATGCAGCAAACAGTTAAAAAACAGTTCAAGCTAGTTCAGGGTAAGCTACAGAAGCTATTCCAAGTGAAAAAAAAGCAAAGATACTTAAATCCAGAAAGTAGTCGCTTTTCTGAGTTCCCTGCTTCTAGCACCACTCTGCAGAACCACGAGGGGCTTGTCTGAGCAGTATAGCCAGATGAAACTATGACTGGTTGTGTTCATCTGTTGTTTCATTAAGCTGTTACTCTAGGTAATGTTGTGCAACCTTATTTAAAAAATCCATGCCAATGGTAATTTAGAATGGAAAATAATAATTACTGATCTGCAGCTCATGGACGTGTACAGCCTCATCCATTTAACACTGGACAAAGAGAAGGGAAGCCTTTTTGGTAAACACCTTTCCTTGGTGACGGTGTGGAGTAACCAGCCTTACCCTTTCGTGAATACATGACATCATTATCCTTTCGATGAAAAGTACCTCTTTCTGTTAAAACTAATGTTGTCTCCTGACACTCAATTTCTTTATCTTCCCCAAGTATTACTCCAACCACTTTTTCAAAGCGACACAACTGCAACTCCTATTTTTCCTTCTCTGAGCCCTCTTGAAATATAATGTTCTGCAATATATCACTTTCACATTTATTACAGCAGGTGTTTTTTTGTTGACTATCAGTGAGACTTTTTTCCCTACCCTGCATGTAACGGAATTCCCATTTCATTGCCTAAGATTCCATTAAATTTGAATCATGCTTCCCACACACCCCTCCTCACTTTCCTCATCTTTCTTCAGTAATCTGTTCTCTTCCTGATAGCGTCACCACATATGCCTGTTCATTGCATCATCACCTCTTGACTGGCTTGCATCTGTGTTTTTATGTCATAGGCTGTACGTACAACTGGGACACAGTAACTGGATATCAAAAATAGGACATACCCTCCTTGACACCTTGCACATCTGCCATGCCCTTACTTACACCTTACAGATTCTTTCATCCTGCCAGTTTTGGTAGAGATAAGTTTGACACTATAAGAAGAGGGATGAATGGTTATGTATAAAAGGATGTATGATGGATGTGGAAAGGTAGGCATTGTTGGATCCTCTCGTTCATTATACCATGACTCCCTCAGGAGGGTCAGATGGCCCATCTATCGCCTGTCCCATACAGAATACTGTATCCATCCCAGCATTGCTTCCTTTTCCTTATAATAGTGTTCCACTGGTTTTAACCCTCTGATTTTCTTCTGTTCTGGTCTGTAGCTTTCTAGTCTTCCATATACAGGCCTTCCTTTATTTAAATGTTAATCTTTCACCTGTGAAGCTCCACATTCTTTCTGGATCTATTCAAAATTTAGAAGTCTTTACTTGATTATTTTTAAAACACAGAGTATTTTTTTTATTTCAGATATGAAATACTGGCAGACTGGATACCTTACTCGCCTTGAGCCTGTGTGGAACATACTTAGTTGATAGATGTAAAAAGAGTTTTGTATTAACCTTTCAAAATGTTTACATTTATTTCGGGCATGAAATGTTGAAATGAATGGAGTGGAAGATAGTGTCCCTAACTGAAGGAGCTACTGTAGGGAAGTGGATGACTCCCTACTACCTTTACTTCAGGGTTTGAGTTGGGTGGGATGCACTCAGTGGTTGGAAAGAAAAGGAGTAATATATAAACAAGAGTTATGTACTATACCGATACTGGTGAGGAGTGTCCTCCACAACATAGCGTATACGCGTGTGTATGTATCTATTTATCTGTATGTATGGGTTCCTTCCATAATATTGAGTATGTGTTCAGTTGATGGCTGTTCAGTCAACCATTTATGATCAGCTAAGCAGCTGGTTGAAAGGTGTCTGAGACTGAACAATTCCTTGTGTTGGGGAATATGACCTATGGTGAGAGCTCAGAGTTGGTATGTGTAATTATCCGGGGGATTGAAACCCTTCAAAAAGCAATGTTATTCTTTGCTTCTTAAAATTTTGCATGCACTGAGGCTGTTTCTTGGCACACTTATAGTTGCATGTTGATGTGGGCATTTCAACATTATTGTGTTGATGTTTAGCATGTTGATGTTGGGTATTCAATGTATAGTAATAAACCTTGTATAATCTGAGACGATAAAAAGGAGGTTTGGTGAGTCATAAATGCATACATTGTCAGCATATGTTTTTTACTGTTCACAATTTAGTTACATTGCAGCATCCATAGAGTTTGTTGTTAGAACACATTATTTTTTTATTTTTGAGCACACCTATATGTGGATTTTTGCATTGCGAATATTCCGGTAATATATTTCCATCAGAACTGAGTTTATCTTGAATAACATTTATTTACAAAATCCAGATGAAACACACAATTACTATTCTGTATATAACACTCTGTCTCTGAAAATATTTTATGAGGTAATACAAATTTGGAAGTAACACAATATTTGGCAACATCAAACATTCTAATGGTAACTGATACTGCGTTGTTCTCAGAAGTAGGCGCTCCACATATCATTCTGTTGTATTATTCCTGCACTAACACAGCATCCTTCCCTTTATCATCGATTTCACCAAACCTTGCATTTAATTTCCAGAATTGATACAGTTTTCTTTTACTACATTAGCTTGCAGAATATTCTATTCAGTGGCAGAAATTGAAGGAGAATTTCCTTAAGGTCAGTCTAAAATGTAATCACACCACCTCATCCGATGTTGGCTCTGTGTAATCAATAGTCGTCATCCTGCATCCTGAGTTCATAGTTTTTCTCAATCTCCAGTGCTGCGTTGAAGATTTGTTCATCTCTGACCATGTCTTCAAACTGACAAATACACACTATCAGTAATTATTTCCCCTAACCTTCAGACATATTAGTACTTTTTACCAATCTAACACCATTCCACAAAGACTTGGCATAACGTCCAACACTTTAGATAAGTACATAAGACTAGATGTATAACATTTATTTGTTTGATTTTGGCAGATCTAAAATCATGATCCTGGAAGTTTCATTTGGTATGGCTTCAATCACCACAGCAATGCATGCTTGCTCAGAAGACCCCATACCAAAATCCATCTATACTTACTCAGCTGGCTGCAAACAGTTCTTAATTGGACATTATTTACTGAACAGCGAAAAAAATCTATTATCTTTGTATTATTTAGTGAACCTTGAATATTTTAACAACTGAGAGGTTGCTTTATTTCCTCCACTGATTGAACTTCAGTAGTTTCATTGATAAGTTTGCCATCAAGCATGGTCTGGGTAATAATTTGTACCGTTTTCCTAATTCTGATATCTGCATGAAAGGAAGAAAAGCACATATTAAGGCATTTAGTATCGACTTTAGAAGATCATTCATTTGTTAGAACATTTGTGAACAATATTTACAAATCCCACTTTATTCCACACATGTCATGTTTCTTAACTTAAAGTATAGGCACCTGTGAATATTTGGTCTAGTAGCCTTTCAATATTGCTGCTATAAAGTTGTGATAATACGAAATTCAGTAAGACTAAGCATGTTAAAGTGTCAAGCTGTAATGATAGGCAGCTGACATAGCGTTAATGTGAGTTTTCAGTTATACAAAATGGCTGCCAAGAAAATAACTTATTTTAGATGGCTCTTATAACCTTGGGGGCATGCAGGTGCTTATTTGGGTGGTCATCTTCACATTGTAGGTTTGTGCCTTAGCATGTGACTGCTTATCTGGATCACAACATACTGAATTCAAGACCACCAAGGAATAGAAATTGGTGGAGAATATCATGTTGTGTTTTACAGGTTTGTATCCATACGATGCCATAAAAATCTTGTATGTGAATGTTTTAACCTTATAACTGAGAAAAATATGATGTTTAAAAGTATTACATTAAGGACTGAATGACCTGTTGTCTAATGGATTTCTAGTACCTAGCTTTCTGCTTTTCATTCAGGTAATATACTATTGCAGGCTGAATGTTTTCCACAGCACTCGCAACTTGACAGTGCCTACTGCATTAACTTGTGAATGAGAAGCAGATACTTCAAATCATGGGTATGATGAACCTGAACCTGATTGACTTCTTCAAATCAGTCTCCAGAGCCGTGGATGAGGGTAAGTTGGTCCACACAGCCTATCTGGACCTTGCCAAGGCCTTCGACACCATCCCCCACTCTCGAATCATAGATAAACTTACTAAGCTGGCCATAAATCTCTACATCACTCGATGGGTTGCCAACTGGCTTACTGACAGAACCCAGACAGTAAAAGTAGTCTACTCCAAATCCAGCTTCAGGCAAGTGACAAGTGGAGTACCTCAGGGTTCAGTACTGGGACCACTCTTGTTTGGCATCTACTTCTCTGAAGTACAGGCCAACACTAAGGGACTCTGGCTAACAAAGTTCACAGATGAATGCAAACTGGGAGCCATTATTGAATCCCCAAATGATGTGGATATTCTACAAAAGGGCCTTACAGAAACAGATGCTTGGTGCCAGAGCCATGGGCTCAAGCTTAATGCCAAGAAATTTATAGTTATCCCCTTTGGGAAAAACCATGTCCCCATGAATTGCCACATAGGTGGCAGTGTACTAAGCACTGAAAGTGTGATGAGAGACTTAGGCACACGGGTGGACAGTGGTCTCACCTTTGATAACCACATCGCCACAACAGTCAGGAAATCTTTCTGTGTGGCACACCTCATCACTAAGGGCTTTTCATCCAGAAGAAAGAGGTCATTGTCCCACTGTACTCATCCCTCATTAGACCCATTATAGAGTATAACGCATCATTTGGTATGTACCTCACAAGACATCTGCAACAGCTGGAAAGGCCGCAGAAATACCTCACTAAAAGAATCAGACAGAGATGCCCTATGCTGACCATCTAAAAAACTCCAGCTATACTCTGTGGCATATTGTCTACTCAGAGGCGATCTCTACTTAACATACATGGCCATGTCAAACCCCGAGCTGTTGGACATGCTCCACTTAAAGAAATTCCAATCCCTCAGAGCCACACACTCCAGGGATTTAAACCTTGTCATCACAATGAACAAAACATGCTGGAGGGGTAGGTTCCTGACCCAGAGACTCCCCATACTCTGGAATGGACTGCCTATACATGTCAAAGCATAGTGCCTCCTTGGCCCTCTTCAAAAGGATCCTTGACGATTGGATGGGAGATAGGAAATTCACCCCGGGGATCATGTCAGTTGCCCTGCCTATAGACAGGGGTCCAGGGAAGTAAATATTGTGGGAAGAAATATCCAGGGGATTGTTATGGCTATGCTTGTATAGGCCCTAGGGCCGATAACCTAGTACCAGCCTATGAACCTATGATAGAATCTACTCAGTGGGTAGATGCTGAAGGAGTGTTGTATTAACTTTACAACATGTCTAAACATTCCAACATTGTAATAGAAAATCATCATCAAAGAACAAGAAAATTGTGTAGCAGTAATCCTTCATGGGATATCCCAGGCTCACCTCCACAATTCTATATATTGTAACTGCAATGCAAGCTAGGTTAGTTTGCTGCTGTCTCTTC
Organism: Protopterus annectens; assembly: GCF_019279795.1. Taxonomy (NCBI): domain Eukaryota; kingdom Metazoa; phylum Chordata; order Ceratodontiformes; family Protopteridae; genus Protopterus; species Protopterus annectens. The sequence continues at coordinate 406,495,706 of NC_056750.1, read as the reverse complement.
CACTATGGTGTTTAGACTTGGACATTCTAAAAAAAAATGTTCACTGTGTCCACACAATGATTAATCTGGCCCCATGCATCTCTTTATGTATGCATCTACCTAAATTTTTATTCTAGTCTCGCTTGATTTATTATTTCCTTATACTAGGTGTACTATCTGAAAGGGCCTATCACATTGAACCAAACAGGAGTTACCAACCATCCGTTTCACTAGATTTTTCACAAGATTCTAGTATTTTCTTTTTTCAGCTTATTGTGAAATAATAGTGGCAAGGTTGTTTGATATGGGTACAAAAGTAGTGAGGCACAGACCATTTCTACCCTTGCTTTTAGCAGTATCTCTCTTTAGTTAGCCGAGTGACTGAAATAGAATGGCATTGCAATTTCTGAGTCTTCCTAAAACTTCTAATTTAAACTTCTAATTTCTTCATGCAGAAGGTTTACATACATCTACTTCATTGGCAATAGGGGCCGAGCAAGTTAACTGTGGTCCAGAAAGTCAACAAGGGATGCTGGGATCAAGTCAATGATTGTTTGCCCTACTATCTGGTAGGGGAAGTGAATGAGTTGTTGTTATAAGGCAGAAGCATCATTTTTGTGATGAAATGAAAAGCCATATCATGGAATTGCTCATAGGCAAGAAAATGCATAGAACACATTCAAACCCATGGCATTACTCCAGGCAACAAATGGTGCCAATTTAGCACCATGACCCTCAGCTCATTCCATATATAAGTACAAGTTCTATACATCAAGGCAGTGATGTGGCAATTTGTGTGAGGTCTTAGACTGACTTATCCTTAAAGACATAAACTAGGAGCAAGAGAAGAAAAAATATATATATTTATTCAGAAAAATCAATTTAGAGTCACTTACCACTCTCTGCCACCTTTGTTGATGATTCCTCATCAGAAATATGTCCAGTTGTTTCCCTATTACAAAAAAAAATGGTTTAAATATGTCATGGACAAAATCAGATATGTCACCAACTAAATTGTAAGTCGGGCACTATTTTGCAAAGGTTTTAGCAGAACCATAAGTGTCTGATCACTACAGTAAATGATTAATGCATAAAAATAAGTTCTAGTCAAGCATTTCTTAGAATAAACAATAATTTACTCTGATATTTTAGTCCTAGGAATTTTTCATATGGCTGTAATTCTCACTTTTGATGGGCATTTTTAGAGAAAATAAATCTTTAAAACCTTGAAGTACCAATGGTATAAATCAAGCAGCAACTTATTTACTGCATTGCCATTTTTGTTTGTTATAACTGTGCAGATTAATGAGCTAAAGACTTGTATCTCAACAGTACATTGGCTTGTTTTTGAGACACAAATGCCTGACTCTTGTACAAGCAGTAATTTCTGCGAAACTGATGGCTTTTTCCTCAAAAGATAGAAGTGTACCAAAAATGCCATGATCTCAGTGTTGATATGTATGTAATGGCTGTGGCTAGAGGTGCAACACCGCCATCTTGGGTGGATATGAGGGAGCTTGCTCTTCTGCAAAAAATGATTTCTTTTTCTACAAAGGTTTGATTGCTAATAGTGTTCACAGTTTAATGTTTTTTTCTTTGCAACCACAGTTCTGAAGGTTGATCAGGAAAGAGCAAAAGTGTTTTCATAGAGTCTGACAACTAACTGATTTAATGCCAAATAAGTAATCAAAACTGACAAGTTCCATCTTATTACTTGATGGTCATTTTTCAGAATGTAAATACCTCTGTACTCCCAGATGAACAGTAAACTATGACTTCTTAGGAAATCTTTACATTTACTTTGCATTTGATGAACACTTTAAAGTACATATTTCAGTAACTTAATAGCACAAAAAGAATGTGCCTTAGCTTAAAAAAAAGTCTGTTTTCCCTATGAGATCTTTTCTGCATAGTGGAAAAAGTTAGAAAAAAACAGCATAATTAAAAAAAATATTGACTACTGATGTTAATAATGAAGATACTGGGGGGTCTCAAGGAAGCTGCAAGCACTGACAATGTTAGGAAAAGAACTTCAATTTTTCAGATGCTGATAGTGATGTGACAGTACCCTAGTAGCTTGAGGGAAGCAGAGGATTATTGACTTTTTAACTTCAAGAGGTGAAACAAATATGAAATGACGACACACACTATTACAGGTGAGGGCATGGGTTTGTTGTATACATAACCGAAAATATGCAATAAAATTATTGAGGTGGAAAATAAATGAAACAGTAATAGATCGGGCATAAAAAATGATCATGGCATTATAGGAATTGTACATGCTGTGAACTACTAAGATTTGTAGAACTCGGTCACAGAAAACTGAAAATATTGATGGGGTAGCTAGAGGAAATGAACCTGAAGGTGGATAGAACACCCAAAGTTGGAAGATTTAGGACAGCGTCAAATCCAAAACATGCAGCCTAAGTTTCATGAATTTAGAATAAAGCTAAAATGTGAGGAGAGGTACACATGGAAAACCAACAAGTGACTACCAGGATTATTTGCAGAGTAGTATCAGGGAAGTCACACAATGTTTTCAAGTTGAGGGAGAGGACTGGAGCCTAATAATGTTATTGTTCCCTGTAGGTTCGCCTGTGGTATGCCAGGTAAGAAGACTGCTTGTCTCTAATGTCGAGGAATGACCCAATTTCTGCCACACCTAAAAATGTGGAGAAGCAGATGAAACAACTGGGTGTGGGGGAGGTGCAACAAGTAGCCAATATTACATGGAGTGTCAGGAGCAGAGAAGTCATGTGACCTGCTAACAAGCCACATTCTACTACTGCTTCTGTCGCTGGGAGTTAGAATTGTTGAGCTTAATTAAAATGTGTTAGTATACACTAAAGGAACTAGTAATGATGAAGAAGCAAAATGGTTGATGTCCGGCTTGTAGCTTGGGGGTTAGAGCACTGGTCTTTTAAACTGGGGGTCATGAGTTTAAATCTCATCACAGCCTCATCTTGTAGTTTAATCCCTCTTGGATAAGGGCAGCCCATGCTGATCATAGACTCACACTGCAAATATAGACCATACAACTTGGTCATTAAGGGAACTAGGGTATAACATGGCTAGGCTTGTAAAGGCCCTTGGGCCAATAGCTTAGTAACCTCCTATGAACCTATATTTCATTAGCAGAACCAAGAGATAGAGAGGAAAATTTAGCAGTGTGATTAAAGATGGAGAGTGAGTAATGAATGAAAACAATGTGATTTAGATTTTAATAAAGACAGAGAACAATGTTTGTTTATACAACAGAAATCCAAGAAATAGATTTGCTAGGTAATGAAGATGTAGACAGTGATCATAGTATCATAGGAAGTTACTAGGCTATTGGCCCTGAGGCCCTTTTAAGCCTAGCCAAGATCCAAGTTTTGCTTAAAAAGGAGTAAAGAGGTAATCTGACTTGATGCAGAAAGGTAGTCTAATCCACAGATGGGGGAGTCTCTGGGACACAAATCTGTCCCGCCAACAAGTCCTATTGATGTCACAGACAAGGTCGAGGCCATGCATGTGGGTTACTCGAGTGGAGCTTGACTTGCGGATTTGCAGCAGTCCCATCAAGGCAGGGTCCTATATCGCCTTGTATGCCAGACAGAGGTCACCTCTGAGAAGTCTGTATGAAAGTTGGTAGAGGGATAGGGCTTTTAGCCTATCTGTGTATGGTAGATTTTTGTGGCCCTGGATTAGGAACCTCTGTGGTCTCTCCAGCTGCTGCATGTGCTTTGTGAGGTTCATGCCTAATGGGGCATTGTAGTCAATAATGGGCCTTGATACAGGGATGTTATGACCTCCTTGTCCCTGGATGAGATACCCTTACTTATGAGGTGGACCATGTAGAAAGTTTTCCGTACAATGGAAGCAACATGGTGGTCAAAAGTCAGGTTGCTATCAATCAGGGTGCCCGAATCCCTTACGATCAATTGCTTGCTTAGGACATTGTTATTAATGTGATAATTTGTGGGGATGTCACTCTCCCCAAAGAGGATGATGATGCATTTTTTTGGTATTCAGCTTGAGGCCAGTTTCTGGCAACAGTCATTTGTTTGGGTGGAACCCTCTAGGAAAATGTCCACATCACTAGGGGAATTGATGACAGTCCCCAGCTTGTAGTCATCTACAAACTTGGTCAGCCATAGCCCACTGGTTTTGGCCTGCACCTCAGAAAAGTATATCTGAAATAACAGAGGCCCCAAGACCGAATCCTGGGGTACTCCATTCAGTACAGGTCTACTGCTTGAGGTGACTCCCCCTATTTTGACTAGGTGAGTTCTAACAGTGAGCCAGTTAGCTACCCATAACATGGTAACATACAGATTGATGCCTAGTTGAGAGCATTTATCTATTATGCCTGAATGTGGAATAGTGTCAAAGTCTTTGGCCAGGTCAAGGTAGGCAGTGTGCACCATCTTCCCCTTGTCCATGGCTTTGGTGACTGTCTCAAAAAAGTCTACCAAATTTAACAAACATAACCTCCCACTGATTAAGTCAAACTGTGCCAGATCTAGTGTTTGGAGGTTGCCAATGTCTTTGTTGAGGTCCATGATAATCTGTTCCATAGCTTTGCAGATCAGGCTGATGGGTCTATAATTTTCCGGACTGGAGGATGGTCCTACTTTGTGTAAAGGGATGACAGTGGCTGTCCTCCACTCAGCTGGGACAAAGCCAGTACTCAGGCTTTGGTTGGGTAGGGTGCCTAATGGTGCTGCAAGTTCCTGCCCGAGTTCATGTAGGATGTATCGTGGGATGTTATTGCATCCCATGGAGGCTGTAATTTTTGGCTTTGAGAGAGCAGTGATGACCTGATCCCTAGATATAAGGGGAAGAGGGCAGGTACTGGAAATGTCCTGATTTACTGATTGGGGGGGGGGGGGCAGAGGGTGAAATTTTCACTGAATCTGTCAGTCAGCAAGTTTGCTATATCTACGGCATTTGTATATGCGGTGTCCTTGACCACCAGTTCTGAACAGATCTAGATGCTTCCTTTGAGATTGCAGACATATGTGAAGAAAGCCTTATGATTGTCTCTAGTACATGTGGCCAATTTGGACTTGAAGTTTGCTTTGAAGGATTTCACTAGCGCATTTATTTGCTTGTTAAAGCTAAGGAGAGATTGCTTCCAGTTGGGCATCTGCTCGCTCTTGGTCCTGGACAGCAATTCTTTTTCTTTTGTTGTAGAGTTTATTTATTGCAGATGTAAACCAGACAGGTTTACTTTTCCTTGCAGAGGATGTTTTAGTCCTGTCAGTTATTCCTGATTCCATGCATCTAATAAATGTTGGTATCTAGAACTATGAATCTATGAACCTATAGTGCTTTGATATAGTTTTGGATCCAGGTGCCAGTTCCTAGAAAGGGGGAGGGGCTGTGAAGCTGTTTATACCATCCCTCAGGAGGCTGTAATCAGCTTTGGAGAAGTTTTTTTGTTTGACCCTAGCTAGTGAGGGGTCGGGGAAGATGGTGACTTCGAAAGTGACCATTTTATGGTTGGATCTTACCAGACAGGATGATACTGCAGGGATGCTGCAGTGGTTACTCATGTTGGTTAATACCAAGTCCAAGATATTATCACCTTTTGTGGGGGTATCGACTAGCTGTTCCAAGGCATTTGCATTGACAAAATTGTGAAATCTCTGGGTATTTGTGTTCTGGCATGAGTAGTTCTTTCACTCTGTGTTTGGGTGGTTAAAGTCACCCAGGATCAGGGTGACGAGTTGAATCTTGAAAGATTTAAAGCAGTCCAGATAGGTAGATAGGGCACCTTGAGTCAGATTTGGGGTCCAGTAGCTAGCTATTATTTGTATAGGGGGTCTTGTCAATGGTTTAACTGCACCTGGAGTGTCTCCTGTGTGTCAGTGTTTGACCAGCCTGGAGGTGTGTATGTCTTTAATATATACTGAAACCCCACCTCCTTGCCTTTAGTAACCACAGTTTGGGGTCTGAATGTATGATAGGATGAGTAACCAGATAAGGCTGGGGTGCTCTTTGCAACTTTGAACCAGGTTTCTGTGACTGTGCAGATGTCAGCATTTTCCAGGGTTAAGAATGCTTGCAATGAGTGCATTTTCATGTTTAGACTCCTAGCATTTAGTACCATGACCTTTAATTTGCGTTTTGTTGAAATTTTTATGTTGATAGTTTTAACATCATCACTTTTTCTAAAAAAGGCACTATGGGGGAGGCAAGAGTCTTTGCCATAAGTCTGAAGACCAAGTGAGACAGATGCAGGCCATCTTTGGCAAAGCATCATGGTCTGTTGATCATATCTTCCTAGGCTGTCAGGTACTGGATCCCCTTGGAATTACACCAGAACCTAAGCCATTTGTGAAAGTCCATCATTTTCTGTCTGTATTAAGGCATCATTCTGGGTGATGACAGAAAGCTGCTTAAGGCTAGGGACATTCAGCAAGTTAAATCATGTCTCTCTTCATATAGTCCAGGGAGGTACATCTCAAGTTATTCACACCAACATGGACTATGACAGAATCATAACAGTACCCGATGTTGAGAGACTTGAGTACATCTGTGATATGGCGGATTCTGGCAACTGACAGGCAACTAACTGTGACTTTCCCCTTATTCAGCCTGGTGAGAGGCACATCTGTGTGTCTCACAGTAGAGTCTCCTATGGCTAATAAGTTGGGTTTATGGTTAAGCCTTAGTGGATGTGAGACACAGGTGTGTGAACTTATATGTGTTATGTGGTGTGGAGGGCTGTGGAGATCGCGTGTGTTTCTGTCTCAGAGGTCTCCTTTGTTTGGGTATGTTTTTGTTGAGGACCTCCACATATGTGGGTGTGTGTTTTATAGGTGTGGGTGGTGTCTGAGGTGTAGTTATTGTGTTGACAGCCTTCTCATCGCCAGATGTACTGGCTTGTGAGGTAGAGAGCATAGACTCTAGGTTCCTAATGTAATTGCATCTGTTGCAGATTGTGTTCCAAGGTGGTAGTAGTAGGTTGTTGTCTGTGTACATGAGACAGTTGCTACACTTCTCAGGATGCCCATATCAACCAGAGTGGCAGGAGAAACTGTAGGAAATTCTCCATCCATATTTGTCAGAATTTGAGAGAGGAATGGCCAGGGAGAGCTAAGGGATAAGCCTAAAGCCCAAGTGCTTAAACCAAAATTGAGGCTTAGAAAATATGTGAAGTGGAATTTTCAAGGACTGGAATGTGTTGACTGATATAGTGTAGACAGAGAGAGAGAGAGTGAAAAAGCTGCTGTCGCTTGGGTGGGGGGGGGGGGCTCTTAAATAAACTTGGACTAGTGATCAATCGGGGGAAAAACCTGGACTAATGATGTAAATTACTGATAGAAGTTGACTTACAGATATATGCTCTAAGATGCATATATAACTGGGTAACAAGAAGAAAAGAAGGTGATTTTGGTTTTAAAACACAAGATCCATAAGACCAATCAACAAGTATATGTGATAAAGCAATGTTTTATGAAGCATTCTGTTGGTAACAGCCCACTTAAGGAGTTGTGAGAAGAGCACTCAGTTTGATTTTGAAGGTGTTCTGCTAGCGCTTCTAATTTAGCGATAGATATTCTTACCTGGGGATTTAATGTGTAATGAGTACACTGCTTCCATAGCTGCTTCGCTTCGGTTATAATAGGAGTGCTTTTTAACAGTAAATTAATGTAGTGCTCAAACCTATTGTCTAAATCGGATAATGGATACTAACGCTGGAGTCCAAGAATCGATGACAGTGTACCATGGGAAACTTATGGATAAGAATTCATAGAAATATAAAGAGTAAACTTTGTGAATAACAGTAGTATAAAAGTACTTTTGTTTTTGTACGTAACAGTTACAAGAATTTTAACAGCATGTGAACTTGTAGAACAGCTGACAGTTCATTTCCAACACAACGTGGTAGGTTTTGCAATATGCAGCAAAAGCTTTTAAATTCGTTTAATCAGACTATAATGAAGGCTTAAAGTATAGTAATGTTTCAAAGGAAAGACGGAAGGAAATGGATAAATTCGAGATCAGTGTAATGTATGTATAGGATACAAGGATTGCTCGATGGGAAACAGAGCTTAGAGAATACGAGTCTGTGTATAATAAAAAGGAGACCTAATACATTGTTTACAAATGTTAATTATTGTTTTCAAGGCGAAATACCTAGGCATGAAATCAGAGAAGATAAATGCAATATACAAGGGCGTGCTGCATGGAAAGAGATTTAAAAACTGACACTAATATTGTTGTGGTATAAAGGAAACTGCTGAGGCAATATCAGAGTAAGCTGTTCATGTCCATGAATTCACAGAAATAGAGAGACCAAATCACAAGAATCCACAAGAGGGGAAGGGTTGACGGAATTATAGGGTGCAGCCGGAAAAAAAAATCAAACATTTCTGCAATGTTGGCACCTAAAAATTTAATAAAAGTGCTTCTACCAAAACTAACAATGAAAAAAACAAAGATAGACCAGACCTTTGTGAATGTAAATTTTATAATAGATTATTTTTGCGTGTTTTAAAAGAAAACAAATGGTGTTCATACATGATAATGAAGAAAAAAAACACAAATAGAGTGACTGCTGGATTGCCTTATTTAAAACAATATTAATTTGCTGTAAGCAGAGATTAGTTTATACATGCACAATTTGTGTGGTTCAGTGGCATTTTGATGAACTCTGAGCTATTGATTGTATGTAGTGAGGAGACAACCCCCCCCCAGCCGAACTCATCTTAGCACTTATTTCTGAGGTGGTCTTACTTAAGTTCCAAATTTCCAATGTTTTGTTTCATTGTAATGTAACACACACACACACTTCATCGAATAACAATGCAAAGAAAACAAAACTATGTAACTCATGTTAGTGAACCACAGAAATTATCGCTAATGTGCGTCATTCAGGGGGCAGGTCCAAGTCACCATCTTATGTGCAGTCAGTAGCTTAGAACCTGATGACATGGGATTAACAATTCAGAGCCCAAAAAATGCGTCATGACCATCCAAATAGCATCATTTGCACGCACACATATATAAAAGTGGCTGCAGTTTCTTCTGTCAAACATTGCTGTCATTGACAGAATAGACTTCTGTGCTTTTATATGATATGTTAGTGTAGACAACTGCAGGGTTTGTTAGAAGTGGTTATGTCATTGTGAATGAGATTTGCTTTGGATAAGTTGGTTTTGGTATTGGCGATAGAAGTGTGTGTGTGAGTGTTTGTTGGTAAGGTTAGAGTAAGGGCAAGGTGATGGTTTTGGTATTATGCATATGTGTAGTGTATACAGAATGTGTCTGCACAAATGTTACAGTTTAGGGTTAGAGTAAGGACTAGATTAGGAGATAGTTCTTGTATTTTGCATGTATGGCAAATTTTGCATGTATGGCAAATTTAAAAGGATTTTTTGAATACCTAGGAAGTTGATTTGAAGAGGAAATATTTGGATGAAGTATATATGAGGTTAAAGAACAGAGGTTTTGATGGTTATGTATTACAAAGAGCAAAAAATAAGGTTACAAATGGAGGAAGGAAAGAAAGAATTGGTTCTAACCATCATGGAAGAATGGTCAGAAATAATTTAGAAATTAATAGAGATGAAGATGAGAAAATATTTTGTTACTAGATATTCTTTCTTTTCCCCCATCTTGGAAAAAATTGTCAGGCAAGCCTGGGAACTTGTCTGTGAGGGCATCTCCACTGGCTTATTGTTTTCCAAACATGCAGTATTTTCTTACAGCAGGTATAGTAATTTAAAAGAGTTGTTAAATAATCAAAAAAGTCTAAATTCAAGTTTCTCTGATAACACAAGTAAAAATGTTGGGGCTTACTGCTGTGGTGGATGTTCTATATGTAATTGTGTTAAGAATTTAGATGGGAAGATGATCAATGGCAAATTGTATAGGGCCACAGAATATTATAATTGTGACAGCTGTGGAGTAGTGTATATTATAGGCTGTGATTGTCTTCCAACCTCATGGTATATAGGTCAAACTACCAGGAAAGCCAAAGTGAGGATTATGGAACATCTGGGGGATGTGAGAAGACAGAAACCTGAGAGTCCTGTTGCCATGCATTTTTTGCCCAAACACCATGGTTTGGACAAAAGTTTGTTTTACAGTATTCTAGCATGTCCGGTGAGTAATTGTGGGAATTTTAAAAGGCAATTGAACAAACTAGAGAGTAGAATGATAATTAATTTTCATACACTATGTCCTCGGGGTATGAATTTGGAAAATAACTTGAGCATTTGATTCATTATAATGTTATTAAAATAGAATTTGATAGTCAAAGGTTTTTTTTGTTATAATGAATTGTACATATATAGTACAAATATTATGATGTAGGAATTTTTTAAGATGTATTGTAGTAAATTAAAAAAATGAATGTTTAAAGGTTGGGAGATAAAGATATGCCCATTTAGAATATAAATTGGTTTGTATATACAAATTAGGTGAATAGTGCACTTTATCTTAGTGAATACTAGTTACTTATTTAAGCATATGTCACTTTAAATTTTGTAAAATATGGCAGTAATCAGGTTTTACTAAATAAATATTTAAGGAGTATTAAAAAACACTTTGACAATCATTTAAAAATATGTATTAATGATTTAGAGATGATTCAAAAGTTAGAAAATGTATGTATGGTTCTTAGAATGTGTTTTGGGAAATTTTACTCACTAGTCTGTTTTCATGCAGTGTTTAACAACTGGTTTATTAGCAATTTAATAATTTAATTATTCAAATGAATGTAATTAATTTAATGATATGAAGTTAAAGCATATATATAGGGACAGAATTGTATTGTAAAAATGTTCCAGCAGAAGGCAAGAAGCAGAGGTACCAGAACGTTATACTATTAAAGAAGTTTTGTCCTGCCAGTGGTGTTCCTGTTTCTGTTCCTGATTATATTTGTGGTTGAAGTTAAGTTTTTGTTTGTTTGGATATGCAATGTGTGTTTTTCTGTCCAAGGACTTGTGTTGTAGTACTGCTAGGGAAAGTTTTTTAAGATATTGTCGAGAGTTGGGAGCTAAGGACAGGATTAGTGTTAGAGGCGTATGAGGAAGTATTGTAAACTGAGGTACAAATGATGGCAGGAGTATAAAGTAAAGTGATAAATTACAGAAAGCAAATATAGAGAGATAAGTCAGTAGAAAATGTTCCTTGTATGAAATGTACGAGATAGTGGAAGGGTAATACAGGGGTTAAAGGGGCAGGGATACATAAGATGAATGATTCAGTAAAGTACAGCATATAGAAGCGATGTGTAAGAGTCTGAATATCCTCACTTGCTTTGTATCAGCAGTGGAACTTTAGTCAAGAATATATTTAAAAAAATAATTTGAAGCAGTCAAAAAACTAATTGAATGGGGCATACCAGCGGGTAAGGGGCTTTATTAATGACTTATTTATTGATGGTAGTATAGATATCGACACATATAACTACCTTTGTATTAATCAGCCCTTAATCCCTGTAATTTTTGGATTGCCTAAAATACATAAAGATGTTAAAGAACCTCCATTTCAGCCCATAGTGGATGGTAGACAGTCTATTACTTATAGCTGTGCTAAATTTGTTGATAAATTAAAAATGGCCACCTGTGATGAATTCCAAATATGTAAGGACTCTTGGGCATTCCTGGAGGGTTTAAATAACATCAAATTCTTTGAGGATTTTAATTTTCTCACCATTGATGTACGCGATTTGTACACAATCATACCCCATGACATCGGATGTAATTAGGTGAGAGAATTTCTATTGGAGAAACATGTTGAAGGTAACACTACTGATTTGATTTTATATTTATTGGAATTAGTCTTGAAGAACAATTATTTTATGTTTGACCAATAATATTATCTCCAAAAAAAAAACGGTTTTGCCATGGGGTCCCCATGTGGGGGTACATTCGCGAATGTAGTAATGGCTTTTTGGGCGAAGCATTTGCTTTTTGAAAATTCTGAATTCAAACAAAAAGCTGTATGGTACACTCGGTTTGATGATATATTTATTCTTTGGAAAGGGGACGAACATTCTGTTAAACCTTTTATGGAAGAAATCATGAATTATACTGATTTCTTGAAGTTTACTTGGGATTTCCATACTGAGAGAATTTGTTATTTAGATGTGGATATAATTAAAGACCGCCTTAACCATAGACTTTGATCAAGAATATATAGGAAACCCAATTATTCTAACGCCTTCTTACATTTCACCAGTTGCCACCCTGAATTTCAGAAAAAATCTGTGGTTAAAGGGCAACTTGTGAGGGCGGCTAGAATGGTTTCCTTAAAATCGGATTTTGTTGATGAATGAAATAATTTGAAAATGATGTTCTTGAAACGTGGATATCCTGAAAATTGGCTGAATGAACTTGTTGATGAGGTTTATCAGAAAAGGGTAAAAGGTTGGCTTAAACCATTATTGAATAAAATATGTGGAGACCAATTGTTGAGTTCAGATTTTACAACATTTGAATGTCATTCTAACCTTAGTACACATGAATTATTTGATCAGACATTAAGTGATACTACTATTACTCCTATTAATAACAATAATGTGGAATTTAATAATGAGAGATTGAGTTTTATTACAACACATACATTGGATTCCCTTATTATTAGGTCTATCCTATACAAGAATTAGGGTTTCTTAATTGAGGATCAGACTATTCAGAAAACTGTTGGAGAACGTCCTAAATTAACCTTTAGGAGAGGTATGAACATAAAATGTCTTTTAGGAAAACAAATGCTGAATGAATTTTCACCCTATAATGGCATGTACAAATGTGAATGCTGTAAATGGTGTAAGTTTATTAAAGTAGGCAAATCTGTATGTATTTTGAATAAGAAATACAACATATTGGGTAAATTTAACTGTAAGTCTAAAGGGGTTGTATATCTTGGTATTTGTAAAATATGCAACGCTTTTTATGTTGGAAAAACGGATCGACCCCTGAAAAATCGAATTTATGAACATCTTTATGCTGTTGGGAAGGCTAATTTGAATAATGCTTTAGCAAAACACATTCATTATAATCCAAATCATAAATTTGAATTTATGATTGTAAATAGTGTATATGAAAATAAGAGAGGTGGACCTATTTCACTTAAATTAGAAGAAAAAGAACTGTTATGGCAGTTAAAATTGAATGCCATGGTCTATCCCGACTTAAATGATTCTATTTCCATAGGTAGCATTCTGAAAATGAGAGCACTTATGAGATAATGGGCTTATACATTAGTCTCATTTGAAATAATGTTATATTTTGTAGTTACATGTGAAATTTATTTATTTTTTAAGGATATAAGGTTACTGTGATACACTGTTTATTAATAGAATATATTCTTTGAGTGAATGTTATGCATCAGTATTTTTAATGTGATGTCTCTTTAAAACTTCTGTTTGTTAATTGATTTGGTGATGTCATTGTTCAAAATCTTATACAAGTGAAATATTTTTAAAATGGTTTTGTCTGATGAAGTTTACCTATGTGAAGTAAACGAAAGCACTAACAAAATTTGTGATTGGGTGTTCTTTTTTCCATATTTGTGTTCATTTTGGTGTAAAGTTGAAATTTATTTTTCAGTGTTAATGGAGAGCTTCGTTCTGTGGCCAAGCAAACTGATGACTTAGGATAGGACAGTCACCACCTCTTGAAAGTACTCTAATGATTGCAATAGAGATGCAAATTCAAGTAAAAGAGTGCAATAGAAGAAAATAAAGTAAATGCACACATTTCCTAGGAAGCAGAAGGCATGCTTAGAATATGGGGATAGAAAGTGCAGTTGAAACATAAGGAACTTCTGTTGAGACAGGATAATGGAGATGAGATGAATAAGTTTCCGTTTCACATTGTTTGTATTTTTATGGTAACTGCTGCCTGTGTCACATTGTTCTAGGCTGCACTGTTTTTCTAGAGTTATTAGTGTTTAAGCCAAATGTCGGGAAGATACATACTGTGTTGCTGATAATTCTTGGATTTCTGCAGATCCGCTCACTGACTTCTCCCTAAAAAAGGAATGATCATATTACTTGAAGAAGTTTCAGACATTTTAATATATTAAACACTATAAATAAGAGCATTGGTGCTGCAGTTTGTCATATGAAACAAATGCATGATGAGTGGAATACTGACTTGTTGATGTGACTTGTCCATAAATAACATATACTGCATATGACTTTTTTCCTTCGCACTTTATACATTACTTTCCTTACTTTACATCTTTGTGACATACTATAATATGTACAGGATATTCCAAAGCTTATATCAGACACATCACTCTATTGCTAACAATTTTCTAAGAAAATTAAAGTGTGTATAGCTTAGAGCACAGAAAATGTACAGCTCAGAAGATAGAAAGCTAATCTTAATATAGAATACCAGTAAACTGAAGGGAGTGAAACAATTCTACCTACCAAACGTCCCAGATTAGTATGTCCTCAGGTGTAAAGGAGAATTCAGGAAGCACGCAAAGAATTTTGCTTTAAGGTAAGAAAGTAGGAAATTCAGAAATGCTGAGTTCCAGAAGCAGTACAAACTGGTGTTCAAGTACCTACTTATTACAAATTGTACAATTTGAGTTTGAAGTATAATCATGAGAGGAAAAAATCAACATCACAGCAAGTCATAAATTTTATCGACAAAATATAGAACAAGACTGAACACAGGAAGTAATTAATTTCATGAAAACTGATTTCACTCTGTGTTATCATACAGAAAGCAGGAATATTTTTGGTGCGGATACTGGTGTTGTAAAAAATGATATTGTAGGCAAATTGAGTGGCCCTGTAGTCATCCTTGTCTCTCTTTAGGCAAATTGAGTGGCCCTGTAGTCATCCTTGTCTCTATTTCTGTATGTAGATGATATCACTGTAGTGTGTTTATAATGTCTAATAACTACCATTAAATTAATGACTAAAGGATTAAAAAGAGAGCCTTACCCTGTTTACTATGTTCTTGCTACCTCACTATATACATAAAAATGAGGTGACAGTGTTCGTTATGATCTGTTTTAGCCTGGTGGTAATTATTGTTGAACATAATATGCTTTCTTATAATAAATAGAAGCCAGATACATACTGTGCAGAGAGCAGCTGCTGGGTGGTGGCTTTGATTACTGTTGTTTTAGTTGATCCATTTATTAACTCGCCCCTGAAATTAATATATATAGTATTAATTGCAGAATATATATTGTCTTGTGACAGGAAATGGTTGACTTCTGTTTACTTGCTATCATACATTGTTTGGGTACAAACAAGCAATCACGTACAAGTACACGTACTATTCACATGAGCAAACACTAAGTACTGTAAAACAAAATTAGTCCAAGTCAGCAAGCAAGTAATATCAAGATTGTTACAAAAGATTTGAAGATGTTCAGACATGTTAATCATTTTTACATTTACAAACAAGTCTTCATTTGGACATGGAATTGAGTGTGTGTGTGTGTGTGTGTGTGTATATATATCTGTATGTATGTATGTATGCATGTGTGTGTCTATGCACAAGCTTAGAAGTCCTATATTATTAATCCTCAGAAGGAGCATCACTATGTGGTAGAAGCAAATATTTTTTTCTTAGTTTCTTTTTCACCTGTGCCTGCCAGCCATCAACCCCAGTCCTGTCCGTCTTTGGCTTACTTGTTTTTCTACCCAGTTTAGAAGGATGAGATGACTGGAGAGGCGTCATGCAAGTAGGCTTGTGGACTTTGTTCCCTTGCCTGTGTGTGTCAATTTAGGCTGTGACGGCATTTGTAATGGCCCTAGGATCTGCCACTAAGTGGCTGAGATGGGCAATTGCACCACCTCATCTATAACAATTGGCATAGTAGAACCAAGTCTAAACCCCATGGTCTTATGCTCCAGAAAACCCCCGATGAGTAAGCCAGCATTGGCCACTCACTCCCATCCTCCCCCACTTGCCTCCCTAGGTTCCTGAGCTGCTGATTAGACTTGGGTGCGTGGGTTGTAGTCACGGCTTTATTCCACAGTGTTAAAGTCAATTTCTGTAAATAGTAAAATACTAATGTAGCTTGGAGGTACTGGCAGGGATTTATAGACACAGTATTCAGAAAAGAGAGCAAGTGTGTAAAGAAACTGTATGGAGAGAAGTACTATATGATTCAGAGTGAATTGGAAAGGAGGCTGTAACTTGCCATATGTCTCTGCATGCCATTTTCACATTACTGTACAAAATGTATGCAAAAGTGGCACATAGCCTGAATAACCCATAGAATTCAATCCACAGCTAAGAAAATGGAGTGTGATACCTTTACAAAAGACACTGCTTTACAACCTAGAGACAGAATGCTACGACTCAGCCTGTAGGGCTTGATCGAGGTACAGGCAGCCTGTAACAGATCTAGTAAGGCAGCACAGATGTCCCCACATGGCTAATGCCATTCTTAGTTTTTGAATGTGCAAGTAGATATTGAAGTGATAAAGCAAGTAGCTTAGCCAGCTCTATAGTACAGTGGGATGGAACCCTGTCTGTAACCTATGGGACCCATGTTCAAGTAGCAGTCCTGGTCATGAATGAGTTTGGCTGGGGCAGAAGAACTTATTGACCTGTGGCAGCTCTCCTTCTTCAGTGGGTGGATGTGATTTTTTTCCTTGTGACTGGACACTGAGTGATGCCGTGGTGATGGCACCTTGTGCAGGGATTTGTGAGACTGTTGTGACAGCACCTTATGCAGGGATTTGTGAGACTGTGGTGGTGGCAGCTTGTGCAAGGATTTGTGAGACTGTGGTGACAGCATCTTGTGCAGGGATTGGAGAGGCTGTGGTGATAGCAACTTGTGCAGTGATTTGTGAGGCTGCGGTGATGGCACCTTGTGCAATGATTTGTAAGACTGTAGTGATGGCGCCTTGTACAGTGATGTGTGATGCTGTGGTGATGGTAGCTAGTGCAATGATTTGCAAGACTGTAGTGATGGTGCCTTGTGCAGTGATTTCTGATGTTGCTGTGATGGCACCTTTTACAGTGAATTGTGATGGTGTGGTGATGGCATCTTGTGCAGTGATTTGTGAGATTGTGGTGCTGAGATCTTGTGTAGTGATTTGTGAGACTGTAGTGATGGCACCTTGTGCAGTGATTTGTAAGACTAGCGATGCACCTTGTGCAGTGATTTGTGATGCTGTGGTGATGGTGCCCTGTGCAATGATTTGTGAGGCTATGGTGATGGGATTTTGTGCAGTGATTTGTTAGGCTGTGGTGATGGCACCTTGTGCAGTGATTTGTGAGGCTGTGGTGATGGCAACTTGTGCAGTGATTTGTGAGACTCTGGTGATGGAACCTTGTGCAGTGATTTGTGATGCTGTAGTGATGGCACCTTGTGCAGTGATTTGTGAGATTGTGGTGCTGAGATCTTGTGTAGTGATTTGTGAGACTGTAGTGATGGCACCTTGTGCAGTGATTTGTAAGACTAGTGATGCACCTTGTGCAGTGATTTGTGATGCTGTGGTGATGGTGCCCTGTGCAGTGATTTGTGAGGCTATGGTGATGGTATTTTGTGCAGTGATTTGTGAGGCTGTGGTGATGGCACCTTGAGCAGTGATTTGTGAGGCTGTGGTGATGGAACCTTGTGCAGTGATTTGTGATGCTGTGGTGATGGCAACTTGTGCAGTGATTTGTGAGACTGTAGTGATGGCACCTTGTGCAGTGATTTGCGATGCTGTGGTGATGGCACCTTGTGCAATGATTTGTAAGAATATAGTGATGACATCTTGTGCAATAACTTGTAAGACTGTAGTGATGCACCTTGTGCAGTGATTTGTGATGCTGTGGTGATGACCCCTTGTGCAATGATTTGTAAGACTGTAGTGATGGCGTCTTGTGCAGTGATTTGTGAGGCTGTGGTAATGGCATCTTGTGCAGTGATTTGTGAGGCTGTGGTTATGGCATCTTGTGCAGTGATTTGTGAGGCTGTGGTGATGACCTCTTCTGCAATGATTTGTAAGACTGTAGTGATGGTGCCTTGTGCTGTATTGATGGCGCCTTGTGCAGTGATTTGTGAAACTCTGGTGATGACACCTGTGCAGTGATTTGTGAGGTTGTGGTGATGGCGCCTTTTGCAGTGATTTGTGAGGCTGTGGTGATGGCACATAGTGCAGTGATTTGTGAGGCTGTGGTGATGGCGCCTTGTGCAGTGATTTGTGAGGCTGTGGTGATGGCGCCTTGTGCAGTGATTTGTGAGGCTGTGGTGATGGCACCTTGTGCAGTGATGTGTGGTGCTGTGGTGATGGCACCTTGTGCAGTTATTTGTGAGTTGCCACTGCATGCTGCCCACCACAGAAGATTATCCTCCCTTTTCATAACAAATTCTTCACCCTGCTACCCATAAAATTTCCTGCTTCTTCACTGTCTCTCTTCAGGATATAATGATGAGGTACCTCTAAGGACATTCTCTGCCAGGAGGGGGAGGACCCATCTGTTGTAAAGAATATAGCCAGTGTTTGCCACTGACATTAGAGAAAGGAATTACAGATACTCTGGTAGAGTAAGAGGTCAAATAAGAAAAAATAAATAGGAGTGAGTTGCAGAAGTAAAATGCTCTGTATTTGTAAAGTCATTTCAGTTTGGGCTCTGGGGAACAGAAGAGGTATGGTAGATCCATACACTTTGCACTGCCACTGTGATATAATTAGTAGGTCCATACATCATGCATACATACATCATGACCTGTGAGGTGCAGCCTGTCTCTCTCTCTTTCACAACAGTACATTCCTTTAACATCCAGATCTTTTCCATTTAATTATTTCTGTAATGATGTTAAGAAACAAAGAAACATTTTCATGCAGCAGTAGTCAAATGATGGGCTGATAGGAATGATAAGAAATCAAAGGGAACTGAATCACAAAGCGATTTATAGCTTGCCAGTACCCACCTTCATGTTGTACCACCATTCTCAAGAAGGGCAAAGCAAAATCAGTCCCAAAGTAAATTATGGGAAACCAGCCAATCATCTGGGTTTAATCTGAAGGTTGCTAGGATGTCATTTTGTTTAACTTTCAGTGGAGATCTGTTACAGATGTGGTATAGATGTTGGGTAATACATTTCTCTCTCAAGCGCATCTTTTTTTTATTTGCTGATGTAGATTTAAGTCCCAAGTTCTGGTATTAGTGGAGCCACTTGACTTGCAAAGGTAAAAGAGATCAGATGGATAATTCCACAAGAGCCTGTAATAAACTGTGTAGGATATAATGTCAAACCTTTCCTTGTAGCTCAGGGACTTAAAGCTAACAGTCCTTTTGGTTAGGAACCACTGAGGCCTTTTCCAGTTGCTTAATATAGCTAGAGGGGTGCATCCTAATTGGGCAGTTGTACTCAAAAAATATTGGCTTATTAGGGTTGCATACAGACATGATTGGTAATTTCTTTTGACTGGATGATATGTCTTTAGATATTAGTTGTGTTAAATAGATGATTTCTTGACTACAATTGCTATGGTAGTCGAATAAGAGGATATTATCAACCACATTCATAGATCACTGATTGCATTATGATTTTGTAGCAGAGTGTTGGCTATTACTATACATGGAGAGAGAGAGAGAGTTGAGATTTATTCATTATTGTGACAATGCTGCACCTTTTTACAGTGTATTGTGGCCCTTATACCTTGCACCCCTTGATTACAAAGGTTGGTTCCTGCTGTAATGAATGGGTATCAGAGGGAGATTTGACAATAGTGTCATGTTTGCAGTATTCTGCACATTTGTTAATTAAAGATCCTGATTACTGGTCTGGAGATCAGAGAAATAGATGCTGAAAAGAGAGGGTTCCTATTAATGAGCCCTGGGGTATGCTACAACCTTAACTATGTGGGTTCTGGCTTCCAGATACAGAACGTCAGTTCTGTGAAAAGTGTGGCCATAAAACTGCAAGATATAGAGAGAAAAAGTGTAACTAGCGCCAGTGCTAAAAGGCTAGCCATTGCTAACTGGTCTTTTGTCAAAATCAGGGCTTCTGCGCAGTAAGAGAAATGTCTGTGATAAAACATGAGCAACCCATTACAAACTTTTCCTCATATATTGTCATTGTAGATCTTTATCATTCCATGTATAGAACTGCGTCTCAAACTCTGAAGTATTCAGTGAAAAAAAACACTGATAAGTGAAACAATGACTTGGGTGGAGACCGATGGTCATCTCTGGCCATAGGTTAACCCCCCCCCTCATTCTTGTTCATCTACTGAATATCATATGACATTAATTAAAAGAGTATGAATGCAGTTATCTGAGTAATCTTGTCATATTTGTGCTATATATTGTAAGGTCACCAGTGACCAGGGATAAAAATAGCACTGTCCCATTGAAAAGGACTTGTTGGACTCTACTAGCTTAACAAAATGTGCTTTTGCAGCTCAAGTAGGTAACGTATCATGCATTGTTGCTTATTCCATGTAGAGACAACGTGTTATTGTTTGAATGTTATTATATTTGTAATATTCCATGTGATTGAGACCTCCCAAAGAAACAGTGAGACATCTTTTGCGTGTCTGCTGCTGAATGATTTTCTGATTTATTTATTTACCCATCCTTTGTTGACCAGGTTAGTCTCATTAGGCTTGTGGCCACTTTTGGGTGGAGAACCAAGGTGGTATTTCTACTACTGGGAAAATTTGGCCAGGGGATGGGGGTGCTTCTCTTACTCTTTGAAATACTCTTTGTGAAGTAATCATGGAGTCTGTGAGTGAAGATGAGCTGGAGAAGGCAAAAACAGAAACTGTAATTCAGAAGGGAAAATATGATTTGAAGGTAAATATCATGGCATCAAGAGATCTGGATGACTCTGTTTTACAAAAAATGATGGAAGATGCAGAACCAGAATGCAGTGGAGCACGGTAATGGAAAAATAACCGGCAGTGATGGTGCTGTATAGGGAGAAAGTTGTATAGATCAACCACTTTAGGCATCTACTGTGGTGTGCAGTATCCTCAATATAGGAGAACACTGATCACAGACTGCATGTTGTGGCAAGGCTTAGCCACTCAACAATGTAAAAAATATGGCTCTAGGTGATGCTGTTGCATTGACTAACATAACCAATTGGGCATGGATATTTGCTGATAAGTAGGCTGAAGACCTGGTCGACACCAACCTACACCAGGGACCCATGTTAGCAGTGAGAGGATTGTATGTGTCCCTTTTAGCCAGTGTGTGCCTGCCATAAAGCCCAGCAGCTCTGAGTCAATAAACTACTGGCTGGCCAGTGTCCAGTTGCCCAGCTTGGTTTCATCTGGGATAGATCTGTTGAGTGAATGCTGGATGTAAAACCATTCAACCTGCCATACTTGAATTAAGAATTGCTACACTCACTGCAGGTTCACTGACAGGATGGGGCTTGGAAGTGGATGATATGATAGTAAAGAGGAGGCTGGGTTTCCTATGTACATTCAATAGATAAGATGGATGTGCAGTGCAGCAAAGCAACTTGCCTTGGGATCCTGAGTCTACTGCTCAGGAGGAGGACAGGCTAGAAATGATGTGGGATTTGCGGTGAGGGAAAGTCTTCAGAAGGCAGCGAGGGCTGTCATGAGAATTAGTGACAGTCTAATGATGGGTCAGTATTCATAATTTCAGCCTGTGCCCCACAGCAGGGTTGTGATAGTGAAGAAAAGACTGCATTCAGACAGCACTTGAAGGACCTACTATGTAAAGCAGTACAGCAAGAATTTGGTGTTGATAATGGGTGACTTGACTGCACATATCAGGACAGACAGAACAGGATATAGGCTACCTAGGTTCACATGGTTGGAGTAACAGGAGTAAAGGAGAGGCCATTCTAGACTTTTATCTGGCAAATGGATTTTTAATAGCCAACACATGGTTCAGCAAGACAGACATTCAGAAGATCACATACAAGCGTGGCCAAAGTGCAACTCAGGTAGACTTCCTTCTAGTAAGGAAACGGGACTGGGGTAGAATCCGTGATTTGTAAAGTCACCCCCAGTGAAACATTCAGCTCACAGCAT
Organism: Protopterus annectens; assembly: GCF_019279795.1. Classification (NCBI taxonomy): domain Eukaryota; kingdom Metazoa; phylum Chordata; order Ceratodontiformes; family Protopteridae; genus Protopterus; species Protopterus annectens. The sequence continues at coordinate 406,473,787 of NC_056750.1, read as the reverse complement.
AAACCACTGGTTTCTACAATGAGCTGCAAGCAGTGGACAGAGGAGGCTGTATGGTCAACAGAGACCAGGATGAAGACCTGGAAATTAACTGGAGAAAAAGTACAATGGTTCCAGGAATTACTCAGGGCTCTAACACCTCTAGAAGGAGAAGGAAATAGGTGGAGCTGAAGAAGAATGGTTGTGCTTGAAAACAGCATGAGGACTACAGAACAGATCTGTGGCCAAGCTTGGTATGGAAATAAGGTACACAAGAAAAGCTGGTGGTGGAATGCAGAAGTCCAAGAAGTCATCAAAAGAAAGAAGGAGTGCCGGAAACGCTATAAAATAAAAAAGACAGAGCAGGGTAGGAAGGAATACTTGTTGTCTAACAAAGAGGTTAAGAGAGGAGTTGCAATAGCAAAGAACAAGGCAGCAGAGGCACTCTACCAGTTTCTTGAAAGTGACTGACTAGATGGCACAAACAAATTATATCAAGATGCAAGGCAAATACAGAGAAATAAAGACAGACAGACATGTCTCATAAGGGATATCAGCAATAACCTGCTCATCAGTCCATGGAACATCAAAGATAGATGGAAGGAGTATTTCCAGCAGCTTCTAAATTAAGAAAACACAGCAGAAGCTGTACTGTGGCAGAGTCTGTGATGAGAGAACAGAAGGAGCCCACTATAGAAGGAGGAAAAACAGCATTAAGGAAGATGAAGTCAGGGAAATCAGTGGGCTCAGATGAGGTCACTGCTTGTATGATAAAGATGCTGGGTGAGATAGGGGAGAAATGGCTCCTGGGGTACTAATAGCAGTATGTTGAGAGAGGCATATACCAGATGACTGGAGAAAAAGCATGCCAGTGTTCTAGAACAAAGGGGAAATTTACAAATGTGGGCGGTAGAGAGGTATCAAACTGATGTCACATTGCATGAAAGTTCTGGAGAGGGTGATTGATAAATGAATATGCAGAGTTGTATAAAGTAAGATGGGAAATAGGCAGATAGGATTCAGATCAGAATGCGCACAACTGACCAGATGTTTGCAGTGAGACAGATAGCTGAGTTAAAGCTAGAGATGAGGAAAGAATCCAAATGGCATTCCTAGATTTTGAGAAAGTATATGAAAGATCCCACGGAAACAGATTTGGACAGTTATTTGATGGTTTGAAGTCTCGGAAAGCACTGGTGGAATTAGTGAAGGCTATGTACAAGGACCCAATGACACGTGTGATCAGTATTGATTCTCACAGAGGGGTTTCCAGTGGGAGTGAGTGTGCAGCAGGGTTCAACTCTGAGCCCACTGCTCTTCGTACTGGTGATAGATTACATTAGTAAACAAGTTGGAGGGGAAAGATCAACAAAGTTGCTTTATGTAAATGATGTGGTATTACAGGCAGACTCTGAACATAAAACATCAGCAAAGGATAGGGGATAGGAAAGCAAAACTGAAGGCATAAGAGAGGAAATAGCTTACAGCTAAGACAGCTGTAATGGCAGTAAAGGGTGGAGTTCAGAAGAAGCTGAGAATTGAAATAGAAGGGCAGATAGTGGAGCAGGTTAGCAGCTTCAAGTATCTGGAAGGGGTGGTTGAGGAGAAGGGAAGTCTGAATGAAAAAGTCAGAGTCAGAGGGGATACTGCCAACTGGAAAAGTGTGTTACGGGTAGTGTATGAGAGAAGAATGCCAAAGAAACTGAAAAGTAAGGTGTACAAAACAGTGGTGGGACCAGTACAACTGTAAGGCACAGAGACCTGGGCCTTGAAGACAGAGCAGTTGAAGAAGCTAGAGGTGATGGAGATGAAATTCCAGAGAATGGTGGTAGGATGCACACTGTGGGACAAATGAAGTTATGATGTAAGAGCAGAAGCCAAAGTAGCTCCAATTGTTGAAAAGGACAAAGAGAACGGATTATGGTGGTTTGCGCACATAAGCAGAAAAGCAGAAGACAATCTGATGATGAGGATTTGGGACAGACAGGAAGAAGGCAAGAGGAAATGGGCATCCACCAAAGAGATGGCTGGATTGTGTGAGAGAAGATCTGTGGCAGTCGGGCATGAGTGTTGAAGAAGGCAGGAGAGTGATATTGAATTGAGGGAGAGATGCTGACAGTTGACATGTCACCCTGATCCCCATGTAAAAAATAGTAAAAAGGGGGTTGATGATAATTTGGCAATGAGGAGACATGTCTGGCCAGTGGAGTAAATTGTTTTAAGGGTATTTCCTGTGTTGGGCTTTGGGAAGATGGAAGAGAGAGTAAAAAAAACAGAGAGAGACTGACTGCAGTGTTTCCAGAGTAAAGACTTATGCTGCAGCAGTAGCAGGCTCCTGTGAAAGACTGCAGAAAGAAAGGGTTGTGAAGGTGCAGAGTAGACAGACTGGAGCTGTTGAGAGCTGGAGGAAAAGGCCTGTGATGAGGATGAAAACAAAGGAAGAACAACAAAAAGGTACTATGTTTTATACAGTGTCATGCCGTTAGGATTCAGTTTGCCTGACATTAGGGCGTTACTACATATAGGAACTGGACCTTTCTGTGAAATAACTTTTGAAACATTTGCATTAGCAGAACAATTTGTAAATGTATGTGAAAGGAGAAGTAACACATCTCCTTAGACAATAATTATCCACCTATCTTCAGAGTGGGAATGTCCTTGCTCCTTCCCCACGTAGCACCCTCCTATATCAAAACCCACCTTCTACCTTTGTGCATCATCTCTGCACTCGCATCATTTGCCCTCCTACTCCTCCTTAACCTCCAAATTTTGTTAGTTTATTTCCAACAATTTCTCATCCTTAAACGTAATTCACTGTTAATGACCCTTAGACTGCTCTGTTGCTAGATTTTTACTACTATTATTTTAGAATGTAAAGTTTCAGTTGTAATTCACTGTTAATGACTTTTAGACTGTACATTTGCTAAATTTTATTATTGTAGAAACTGAAATAAATTATCAAATTTAAATGTACAGTTAAAAAGAAAACTGAGATAGAAGAGAATTGAGGATGCTTTTCTAAGCTTATGTTAGTAATTGCGTGATATTAAAGAAAGTTGTGGATGAAAGAAAAGTATGAACTGGGAGGTGGGAAGTTTATATAACTTAAAAAACAGAAAATAACAAGTTATAGTTTGTGCCTAATGTGATGGTAACAAATGTGGAGAAAAGTGAGTGTTGATTAATGGGGGCAGACAGAAACAAGTTTTTTTATTGTTTCCTCTGGGGGATGACTTATATTTAATCCAGGATTGTACAAAAAGAAAGTGTGTAAAGTTTGGACATTCTAGGAAAAAAATGCAAACCTTAATGTAGAAAATGTGGAAGTGAGGAGCATTTTTGGTGGTAGTGTCTACTAATTAATGAAGAAAGCTGGAGTGAGGACAATGGTAGAGCAAATTTTATACAAAAAAGTGTGGAAATGGATTCTGAAAGGATAGGGGTGAGGGTGAAGATATAAATACAGAAAAATATGCTCTAGATGAAGTCTATGATCTAATAAATGAAAAAGAAGCACATATACAGATGGAAAACAGGTCTTGGTCATTAGAAACAGAGCAGGAAGAAGAGAAAGAGGAGCTCTGAGTGAGAAAAAATGCAAAAGATTCTATTGGGGAAGGGTAAGAAGAACAGGGAGGCAAAAAGGGAAAAGGTTAATGTAAGTACAGCATCACTGAATGTGAATAGGATGAAAAGTGCTGCTAGAAGAGTAATAGTGCTGGGATGGATGCAAAGATAATTTGTTTACTTGACATAAGGTGTACAGATAAAATGAAAAGGTGGTGTCTACTATAGGGAGTGATACGTGTTCAGGAATTACAACACTACTGACAAATGAGATTAAAATATTAGATATACTGATGGTAGTGCCAGGAAGAGCTTCATGTGTGTGATATAAGAAAGGGGCAGAAGATGTTTAGAATAATAGTAGTGTGTGTTTGTAAACAAATGTAAGTGAAAAAAAATGTTTGAGGAAACTCAAAATTATGTGACAATAAATGTCTATTATGGTGGTGGGAGACTTTAATGATAAGTTAACAAAGTTGAAAGGGAAAATAGCACAAGATGTAAAAATGTTGAGCGAGGTTTTAAATAATGGCAGATTAAGAATAGGGAAAGGGAAGAATGGACTTATGAGAGAGGCTTATTTAAAACAGAGCGATTATATTTTCTTTATGGATGACATAAAAGAAATAAAAGATGCAATTTGAGAAGCAAAGTTTTTTTTCTTTTTCAATAATAAATCTTTATTATTTTTAACTTTTTCATACACACTTAGAGGAAAAAAATGAAAATAATTTCTACACAATTTCTATCAACATTAACATAAAATATATATACATGAATGCTTTCACCATTTGAATAACATATCTACAAAGTTTCCATCCAAATATAATCCCTAGTAGTAGTAAGGTTCTTCCAAAGGTTATACTTTATAGTCTAAAATAAAATAATAATGGGATTTCCTGATTTCAATTAATTAGGCTAATATAATGTTAAACATTTGTTCCCAAATCTTTAGATTATTTGAATGTTTACTTTGGTTATTGATAACATATTTGTGAGCTAAGAGAAGCAAAGTTTTAATATCACAGGGCTTTTATGGACAATAGTATGAGAGAATGAAACAAAAGAAGGAAAAGGATTAAAACACTGAAAAGAAAAATTGCAGGAATGGAATGTCTTAAAAAAAGAAATAGGCCAGCTGTGGGAAGATCATATGACAATGAAGAAATTTTATGTCAGTTTGACAAAATGGAGGTTGGTGTATAAAGAAAATAAAAAAATATATATATACTTAAAATTAGAGAGAGGGATTGTAAGAAGGGAAAGATGATGTGTAACAAGCAAAAAGAAATTTGTGAAAGAATAGCAGAGAAAAGGGCAGGTTGAAGTCTTGCAAAAGAAAATAAATTCTATACGTATAATAAATAAAAGATAGAACGAATGAAATTTAGAGAAAAGTGTTGTTTGAAAGGGAGACGAGATGTTTCCCCATTTATGGTTAAGAAGTTGAGCTGTAATGAGAGAGAAATGAATGTAATGAAGGATGAAAAAGGACAGTTAAAAACAAGATGGAATTATGGATATAGTTGAAAGTACATACAGAGTATGTATGAGAAAAAGAATGTAACAAGGTTTATGGAAAGTAAAGAAGGTGAAAAGGGGGGTAGTAGAAGAAACAGAATAAAGAAACAAAAAGAAAGAGTTAGAGAAAGGCAAAGGAGAATCCATACCAGGTCCAGATGGATCACCGTGTAGTTTTTATAAAGGAATGTCAGCTGATAAAAAGGATGTTTTTATGGGAATGAATGAATGGATGGAGGAAGATATAAAAGAAGACATTTGTAAGGGGGTTATGAAATTTATATGGAAGAAGGGAAGAAATAAAAAAAGTAGCGATCAATTAGTTTGGGAGATACTGTCTATAAAATATTTATGAAGATGGTTCAGAAAAGCATGATGAATGTCATAAAAGAAGAATTGAATGAAGTATACAGGATTAAAGGTGAAAGGGTAAGTGAAACGCTAATGATGGTTAAAGAAGTGGTTGAGTTTATAGATAAAGGAGAAGGAAAAGTAACAGTATGTGATGTGGCTAAGGCATTTGATAGTATTGATCATAGTGAAATGTTGAACATTTTGTAAGAATGTGAATTAGGAGAAAAGAATAAGGATAGTGAGGAGAATTTAGGAAACTTCTTTTGTGGCTATGATGGCTAGGAAGAAAGGTAAAGCAGGGCTGTCCATTTTGCATGTGGCTGTTTGTGATGGTAATCAGTGCAGTTATAGAAATATGAAGATGGAAGTTAAGAAAGGGATAAAGCTAATATAATGTTAACCTATTCAGACGACTTGGTCTTAGTAGCCAAGAACAAACACTGAATGAAAGAAATAATTTACAGAACAGAACACATTTTAGGTTTTTTTAAAAATAAAGGGGTTAAAATTTAAAATTTTAAAGGAAAGAGAAGGAAAGGAAAAGGAAAAAAGAAA
>NC_056750.1:406452362-406453373 GCF_019279795.1 Protopterus annectens | reverse complement strand
GGGGTGCCAAAAAAGGGATTGTGTGCAAAAAGGGATTGTGTGCAAAAGGGACGGTGTGCAAAAAGGATTGTGTGTGCAAAAAACAAAAAAAATTTATGGGGTGGGGGTGGGGTGGGGTGGGGGTGGCAATGGAAGGATGACAGTCATGCTGTGATGATTCTAATATAAACACATAACTTATGAGTCTTTGCCCAAAGGTAAGTAAAGAAGGGAACGGAGGAAGGTGGAGGAGTCAGGTAGAGAGTCCCTACTATGCTTTGGTATCGGTGTGTGTGTAGAGTAATGTGGGTATGCCACCTGATGGGGGGAGTGAGGAATGTGGTATGGACTTGAGGGGGTGGTAGGGGCCACCCATGACCAGGAGCATATGAATGACAGAGTGTCCCAGAAGACTCTCAGTGCGGATGGTACCAGCTGTGGGCTGGTTTGGATGGTTTCACCCTTGAATGGCTGCGTGAAATAGTGTGAGACCGGGGCATAGTTGGTGCGGCGTCAGTGGGGCTAGCCTGGTGATTGGGAGCATGTGTGTAGGAGGTATGGGGGAGTCAAAAGTCAGAGAGAGAGAGAGAGGATACATATTATATTCACTTGCACAGTTGTAAATCCATAAACACATTAAATCTACTTGCACAATTCTTCAAACACTCTTGCACAGTTCTTCAAACCCTATCACATTTCAATCTCTATACCATTTAAGTGCACATTTAATGTTCAGTGTCTCGTTGAGACCTGGATAGACATCAGCTCTCAGTTCTATCTGCCATTTTAATTCCCGGACTTGCAGGAACGTGTCCATGTCCCCTACAAATTCTGTTATTTTTTCCAGCACTGTGAATTTGAATCCTGTGAAGTTTGGGCAAATAGCACTGTTTAGCCAAGGCATTCAAACTGTCCTGTTTGTGTGTATTGCTGCAGTGTGTTCTTTAACACGGCCACCAGCTTCCTGTCTGCTTTGGCCGATATAGAAATTCCCACAGTGTTCATAGAAAGCACAGACTACATTTTTGTGTT
>NC_056750.1:406442362-406444862 GCF_019279795.1 Protopterus annectens | reverse complement strand
AGCACTAAAAAATTAAAAGCACTACACCCTTACAAACTCCCCTTGAGTACCTTGTTCCCCACTGGCCCTTCCTTCAATTATAAAGGAATTCACAGTACTATTCTAGCATGTCCAAAGGTCAGTTGTCAATCTCCTCTCCGGTCCAGCTGGTGAATCTGGGAATCTTGAGGCAATGTTACAACTGCCTCATGTACACAGACAACCCTCTCCTCCTCCCAACAAATTCCAACAAATGTGAGAGATGCAACCATATAGCCAAACTGGAGGCTAAGTTCTCTCAACTCAGTACTGGCGTAACCAGTCAGGAGGAGAAGGAAACCACACTCACTACAATTCCAGTCTCACATAGACCTACCACGACAGCAAACCAAACACATAAACACACAAAAACATACTCGGAGGCTCTAAATAAAAATCTACCTAAGCAACAGACACCTCCAAAGCAGACAACCAAGCAACCGCTACCCCAAAACAAAACACGTGCAACACATAGCTCACAACGCCAGTGTGCCGAACAGTCACAGCCCTTAAGGCTAAACAACACACCTGATACACTTGTAATAGGTGACTCTATCGTCAGGCACACTGACGTCCGGCTCACCAGGCAGAACAAGGAGAAGGTCACGGTGAGCTGCCTGTCGGGCGCAAGGATCCGCCACATAACACAAGCACTCAGGTCACTCCAAGGCAAGTACAAATATGACTCAGTCATTGTCCATGCTGGTGTGAATGACCTGAGACGTACCTCCCTGGACTACATGAAAAGAGACATAGAGGAGCTCTCTGAGCATGTAGCCCAGGCCGGTATGACCCTGACCTTGAGTAGCATCTTACCCTCACCAAGAATGATGCCACAATATGAAGACAAGATGATCAATTTCAACAACTGGCTTAAGTATTGGTGTCATTCAAAGGGGATCCAGTGCCTGTCAGCCTGGGATGACATGCTCTACAAGCCACGATGCTTCGCTAGGGACGGCTTGCACCTGCCACCCCTGGGCTTTCGGATATTGGCAAAGGCTCCTGCCACCCCCATAGTGCCTTTTTTAGTCAAGGCTCAAAAGACAAATCCACCTACATAGGTATCACAAGGGATAAGAAACTAAGAGTAATGCTACTCAGTGCCAGAAGTCTAAACCTCAAGATGCACACACTCAAAACTCTCCTTAGCATGTAGAACATCGATATCTGTGCAGAAATAGAAACGTGGTTCAAGGCTCCCGAGAGCACCCCAGCACTACCAGGTTATACCTCATACCATGTTTTTCGGCCCCAAAACTTGGACCGAACCACAAAAGGAGGGGGAGAATCAATATTTGTCAAAGATACCCCCACCTCCAGGTTGGTAGCACAGCACGAAGCATCAGAGACTATCCATGTGCAACTAACAGTGGGTAAAACTGCCTTCCAGTTTATAGCCTGCTACAGACCACCCTCCCAAACTCAGGAACCCCACTCGGCCTTCCTGAGAACACTGGAAAATATGAAGGTCTCTCCAAACACCATTATATTGGGCGACTTCAACTACCCAAACATAGATTGGGAGCATTACTCTAGCTCCAACTCCCTAGCCCAAAGTTTCCTAGAATTTATAAACTCAAATGCTATGGAACAGCTTGTTACCACTCCCACAAGAGGGGAAAACATTCTGGACCTGATCATCACCAACATGGCGACTCTATGCTCCAGACCAGAAGTGTATCCCTCACTGGTAAGATCAGACCATAAACTAATCTCACTAGATATTCACATCCAGACCCCAGCCCCTGCCCAGAAAACCACAGTGAAAAACGTCTCTAAAGCAAATTCCACACTCCTCAAAACTGAGGTGGAATCCTTCAAAGCCCCCGGGCCTGTGGAAAATACAGCCCAGACTGCAGAATCCTTTATAAACGCATTCTATGAACACCTTCAGGAATGCATGGATCATGCAATCCCAAACAAAACCAAGACCCATTCCTCCAAAGGCAGGCATCCTGTCTGGTGGACCCCAGCCATAAACAAACTATACAATAGAAGGAGGAAGCTACTACATGATAGAGCAAAATCCCAAAAAGGGAAGGCATCTCTGATCAGTATTAGCAAAAAACTACGGGCACTCATAAAATCGTCTAAGGCCAGCTTCGAGAGAAAAATTGCACAGGACACTAAGGATAATCACAAGGCTTTCTTTAGTTATGCTAGGAACCTGGGTGGGAATTCCCAGATATGCTCAGAATTAGTCCAAAATGACAAAAAATACACCAAACCCACAGACATTGCCAACATCCTAGCTGACAGGTTCAGCGCAAACTTCTCCCCCCCAAAAGGGCAAATATCTATCCCAGCAGAGTGCTGCCCCCCTGACATCTCAGATGCTCAGGTACGAGCCACCCTCTCCAAAGCAAAAAACACAGCATCAATGGGACCAGACAGTGTCCCGGGCTGTGTCCTGCATGAACTCCAAGAAGAACTAAACCCAAACATAAAACTACTGTTCAATCTCAGCCTTACTACAGGA